>NW_026555137.1:19827500-19990936 GCF_021234165.1 Pteronotus mesoamericanus
ATACCGCGTCGTCTTTTGAGTTTAGTCTCACGCAGAAATTCGTAAAATATAAAAAACACGGCTTTCCACTTAAGAATAGATTTTAAAAAGTGAACGCAAAAAGAAACCCGAGATCCCCAAAACACACGCCCTAAATTTTAATACAAACAGGAGTGCTTTTATACGACAAAAATGGGAAAAACGAAACGAGAAAATCGTTCCCGTTCCACCAAAATGGAGGGATCATGCAGAGAACAGAGAAGCCCTGGGGTCGCGCGACTGCGCCGACACCTCTTTCCTGCTGGTGGCTCGCCGCCCCAGGCCCGTAACACCACGCGGCCGCCCGCCGCCCCGGGCGCACCCGGCAGCGAGGCGGCACAGGTGGAGCGGCGGCCATGGCGAGAGACAGTAGGCTCCGGACGGGGGTCCACTCACGTTCTCGCAGCCTGTTCTTGAAGTTGGGGTCACTCCGTCTCTTGCGGTCGAAATAAATGCAGTACCCGATGAAGAGGGCCCCGCACACGCCGGCGGCGATGGCGCTGTTCCGGCCTACCATCTTTTCTCGACCGCAGAGAGGGGTCGGCGGCCGATGAGGTCCGGGGAGAAGCCGTTGGCCACGAACCCTCAGAGCGGACGGCGCCGCTCAAACTGGCGCCCGCCGCGAAGGAAAGGGTAAGGCCGAGCGCGCCATTTCCGGCCCCATCACCCGAGGCCCCCAGGCCGTCCGCAGCAGTGCCTGGTCCGAGGCCCCCGGACCGTCCGCGGCAGTGCCTGGGCGGAGGCGCCCGCGCAGCTTCTGCGTCTGCGCGGGGAGCGTAGGCGGTGCGTCTGAGACGCCTGGAGCGGTGCGCGGATGTGCGCCGCAGGTTGCGAGTGGTCGTGCACGTACGCACGGCTGGAGCTGGCGGAGGCGGAAGGTTGCTGACGTCAAATGCTTCACATTCTCTTGTCAAGCGCAGGCAGCCTGCGACTTATTTCAAGTTCAGTCACAACCCGTGGTGCAACAAGCACCGAGGTCTAGTTACTCATTTTCAAAGAATGTTACAATACAGTATCAGGAGTGGAAGAAAATGAAATGGAGCATTGCTAGAAAACTATAACCGGTAAAAGAGATTGAAGGAAAAAAGAAAACGTGAGTTGTTTTATAGCCACAGGAAACATACGTGGGTTAAATTTTAAGAGAGGCTCTGGCCAAGTGGCTCAGTTGTTAGAGCATCTTCCTGATACACCAAGGTCGCGGGTTTGACCTTTGGTCAGGGCACATGCAAGAAGCAACCCGTGAACGCATGAGCGAGTAGAACAAGTCCCTCGCTCTAAAAATCAATAAACAAAATTTTTAAAAGATTTTAAAGACAAAACCTTGGGCAGAAAGCAGGCGGCAGGCAAGCTGGGCCAGTCACCTGAAGCTCTGAGCGCGGAGTGATAGCAAGGTCGCTGTTTGTTAAGCCTGCAGACACCTTATTTTCTTCAATCTGGCCTTCGATTTTGATTTTTCTTTCCTCGTTGACTCAAACTGGTCTTATCTAGCAATCAATAAGGCCTCAGGACAATGAGGTTCTGCTCAGCATCCAGTAGTCTTAGAAACGCGGTGCTGGGTCTGTTCGCTATTGAGACACAGTTTTCACTCAACCTAAACGTAGTATGTCGACCTCAGTTGTTTTAGCTCCGAGCCCAGGGAAGCAGAACTTTCCCACAGAACAAAACGTCGCGAAGCTGGACGGCGCAAGGCGACCTGAGGACCCGGCGCAGCGACCAAGTACGCCCCACCCTAGGACCAACCCGTCAGGGGAGACCGGACCCCATTCTATCATTAGGGCCCCAGGAGGAATGATTTCTCCCTGTGTAATCAGTCCGTCCCCCGGAAGCTACTGGGAGTCAGGTCTGAGTAGGAGCTACCCGTGACTCTAGGCACGGTGCCCTTTTCTTAATAATCCTTACTTTTGTGACTTCAAACTCCGGCAACATACTTTCGGTGGCCCTGGCTTATAGTTACGGCCAAGGAGCTGGCTCAGAGGCTAGCGGACCATGTGGATACGGGGCTGGGACTTTGATCCGGGTGATATCAGCCCTACCTCTGGGAGTAGAGGGGGCCAGAGATTGAGTTCAACTTTGGATCCTACACAGTGAAACCGGAATAAAAGCTGGGCACAGAGCCGGTGAGCTCCTGGGGGTGCATCGGTGTGCCACGTGCTAGGACGAGGAGGTGTCCTGACCCCACGAGGAGGGGGCTATGGAGACTTCGCATTTGGGACTCTCCCGGAGATCTATCTCCCTGTGCAGCTTTCTCTTTGGTGGGTTTTGATTTGCATCCTTTTGTTATAATAAAACCAATCATAACTACAGGATATTCCTGAGTTGTGAGTCCTTATAGTAAATTGTTGAACGTGGGGTTAGTAAGAATCCCCAATTTAGTACCTAGCTGCTTGGAAGAATGGCCTGAAGGATCCCTCCCCCACCCCCACCCCCACACAATTTTTGACTGGTGTCTGGGGACTGTTCTGTAGGGACTGTGCCCTTAACCTATGAAGTTTGGCCTAACCCTGGGTAGTTGGTGTCAGAAGTTACTTCAATAGTACTACGGAAACATTATACTGGAGGCCGTAACCTGGGGCCTGGCAAGGGCCTTCAGCTTAAATGACAATGAAGCCAAGACCCCAGGGAAGACTGGAAATTGTACCAAAGATACATGTGCATTGCCTGGACTGGGGTGAGGTAAGATATGGTGCGTATGTACCAAAGCAAATTATTGAGACCAGAGGACTGCACATTCTTATACCATGCACATAACTACTCTTAATCTTTCCATCCCAGAAAGCTGTCAGTGAACCTCAGCAGACAGAGGTGTGTCTGGAGCCTCAGGCACACTGGAATGTAAAAGGTTTGTCCAAGGCTACACAGGTGATATGATGCTGAGAACTTGACCCTCTTGAAAATCTGAGATCACTTGGGCCCTAAATTATGACTACTCTTCTCTGTCCCCATGCTGCGCATAGTAAATACAACACAAATGCTGAGGTCACTATGAGGTCCAAGAGACCAGGTGACATGCTGTAAAACGCAGACAGAGCAGCATCAGCACCTTCGAAGCCCTTAACCACTTTACATTTCACAACAGTATCCCTTGTAAGAATCCTGCAACAGAAACAGTCTGGAAGTCCCCTAGGCACTTGTTTATGAGTGGAATCATTCATGGGTTGTGGAATGAACGTAGTGGATCATTACCAGTGTTTTTAAAAAAAATACCAGACACCAACACGTGTAGTAAGGACCAGTCCTGTCATATGAAACTTCCGTGTCAGTTAAATACATCAATGGTGTGTATACTGGTCACAATGTAAAATTAAAGCTATTGCAGATCATAGTCAAAAAAGCGTGAAACTGCTGACCTCGACCAAGGCCCTTATTTCACCAATCAAGGTATTTAGATAAAGAGGCTTGTCCATGGTCATGCACAGCCCTCTGGGTTAAGAATCAGGTGTCCTTATACCCCAGTCCAGGGCTCTTTACATGATAACCTAAGAAACCAAAAGAAGCACTCTATGTTAAGGACACTAAAATTATATGAATTTATATCTACTATATGGACTAATAACTATATACTATAAATAAAATATACCCAGTAAAATTATATATCTATAGAGAGTCTGTGTAGTCTATAAATAATGCATCTTTATATAAAATTGAATTGGAAATGTATGCAAAAATTCTCAAGAATCAAGTAATGAGTATATACTTAACCCTACTTATGAAATACAAGGTTGTCAGCATCAGAGAGGATTCAACCCTTCGATACAGGAAAATGGGAGTTGTTTTCTACAGAACCACGTTGTAAAACCTTATGAAGTTTTCCTTGTGCTATACCCACAAGACAGGATTGTCAAAATAATCAGTAACAACTGTCTCCCAGTCCCCTTATCCACATAAGGAATACGATGTGTGCATCACAGATTCTGCCCACCTCCGATCAGCCCCCAGGAGCGCCCGTCTATTCCCACCCCTCCCTAATGGATACAGACTCAGCTTGGTAAGATTTGTGTGCAGGGACACCGGCTGTGTCACCAAGTCTCAAGGGAATGCAATGGTATTCTTGTCCCTTGTTGAACTTTCATACACTGTGACTTAATCCCCATTTGTACCAATGTTTCCTTTAAAAATGATTTTTTGAAAGATTGTTTCATTCTATGGGCAACATGAACTGAAGAATCACAAGGTTTCCTGGGAGAATATTTTTCAAATTAAAAAATAAAGTAGAAACCTGCTTATTGCCAATTTGCCAAGGGCTTCAATAACCAGTCTCATCACTGGTTAACAAGAAATTAGAGCAACATTTCACATAGTTTGGTATTCTTGTTACTTATTATTAGGTTGATGAAATAAAATACCCTAGAACCCCAGCTTTTGTCATAAGAGGAAGGGAAAGGAAGAAAAACGAGTGGCTATTATATAATAGCCCTCGAACCTATGTTCTTAGGGATTGTGATTAGACCTTAGATCAGTATTCCCTCTGTAACTATTTAGATATTTGGACAAGGTACAATCAGTATTAAAGTTTAGTGTTTCTTTTATTTTTTATTCTACAGAGAGGGGTAGGGAGGGGTAAAGAGAGGGAAGGAAACATCAACGTGAGAGACAAACACTGACTGGCCGCCTCCCGTATGTGCCCCAATCTGGGGCTGACCCGCAATCCAGGCCTGTGCCCTGACTGGGAATCAACCAGTGACCTCAGGACTAGTGTTTTATTTTTCTTCCAATTTATTCACTTTTTAATTTAGTCTCATTCAAAGTAAGTCTCGACTGTCTTAAATGTTAATTGTATATTTGTAACATACACTAAAATAATACATAACCACTAAAATTCTAAATGTTTACCCTAAGTCTAAAATCATCTCTTACATCATTAGCAGTAACACATAATCCATGATAACTAATCTACCTACATCTTTAAAAAAAAAAAATGCTTCAACAGTACTATTACAATGTTAATAAACTGAAAAAGTTTCTATGTTCATATAAACCACCCATAAAAAATTCTGAAACTCAATACATGGGTTCATCGCACTTTTATTACCAGTACTCAGTAGAAAAAAACAAAGCTTCAGACTGCTACTTCTGTTTTTTCTGTTTCTTAGTTTGTCCGCTTTTCTTTTGTCCTTTCTTCTTCTTCTTCTTGACAAGAACAGCTTTTTCTCCAATAAATAAATTTTTAGAATGTCCTACATTTTTTGAAGCAAAATTAAGTCCCTTCTTCTGTTTACCGACATGCTTCAGATTGGGATTTGAATTTTGTTTTAATTTTTCTTTATTAACAGAACGCATGACTCTGAGTTTTCTTCCCATCAGTTCAGAATTATTTAATTTCAGAGCAAGATGAACAGCATCTGTATTCTGCCAAAAAAAGTCAATATGTTAATTTCAACCAGAAACTCATCTGCAAAGAAACTACCACCTTTAATGGATTACAACTGCGTGCTCAAGGAAAGCCCTCCCGCCCCCACACAGGAAGTCAAGTCCTGCCGTTCAGGCGGCTGCGCTGTGGTCTCCTTTCAGTCACGCTCCTCACACGTGTTCCCCAGGAGGCGCTCAAGATGCCTTGCCAAGTTATCAGGTAAGTCACAGTCCAACAGGCTTCCTCTTTCCCCAATGGGAAATGAACTTTCAACTAGCTAGACAGTCATGTGCAATTTTTTAAAAAAACCAATGAACCTCTTTTGCAGAAGGCTCTTTCTGCAAAAAAACCGACGTATTAGTTGACTACTACAGTGCCTGAGATGTTGGACTACATGCCTTGTATGGTTTCACTTACATCCAAAATTCTATTATTCTTTTACTCTAATAGAGAACTTCTAAAATGCTAACAACCCTGAATATACATGAGATGTTTTTTAAAGAACTTTAGAAATTTATCAAGTTACAGAAGACAGAGAACAGAGAAACAGGTAACTACAATACAGTAATGATGGGAACATAAGGCTATGACAGCCTTTCTTAAAGCTATGTGATAATACATGTCTAGAGTCTAAAAACAGCCACGTATCTTGACTAGTTAGTAACAGCCCATTGGGATCTGCCTTAAAGAAGCGATACAAAAATGCAGGCAAACATTTGGAGGAAAAAACACCATCACTCCCGTTTCATTATTACAGGGGAAAATAGAGACCACTGCAAATGTCTAACATTTGGGAAGCATTAGGGAAAAGACAGTATAAATTATGTTCCATTGCTCAATACAACATGCTTATACAACAGAAAACAACATTAAGCAGGTTTCAAAATTATATGTTCACAGATCTAAGTTCGACTTAAAAAAATGAAGGCACAAGAAATCAGTGAAAGGAAACGTATTAATGTTGTGATGGAAGAAAAACTAAAGTGCCATCAGATAGTATGTATACTCTAATTGTAAGTACAGTCTAATGTCAGGCATAGAATGCTGATGGAGGTTTAGCAAACTAAATAGAACCATTTTTGCACAGACTGAAATTTTCTTCTGAGTGACAGGTCAGTTCTTTGCTCCATTTTACGAAGGTGGGGATTGAGAGAGTTGATACCTTTAATATCCAATATTTAAAACATCATTCACTGACACGGACGCGGACAGTGAGGGAACTGGAACATCTTCTGGCGAGGAGCGATTACGGTATCCTATTATGGCAGCTCTGCCATGATTTGAGGGTGACAGTGATAGTTACATCTGAATGACAAAACAGGGACAAGCCCTCCTGGGGCATTTCAAAGAACAGTGACAGCGCAGGCATACCTCGAAGAGCACATAGCCGAACCCTCTGCCGGCACCTGTCAGCTGGTCTCTCACGATCCTTACTGCCACGATGTTCCCACAGTCCAGGAAATGGCCTTCAACCGCAGACTCTTCGACTTCTAAAAACAAATTCAAACAAAGTGGAAGCAAAGCCTCGGGATCGCCTTAGGAAGCCGGCGAGGTGTCGTAACACTGCAAGTTACACAGCCCCATAAAAATTAGTCAAGTTACAGGCACTTCTTAAAGTTACTCTTAGAGCAAAAGAGTTACTACTCAGTGGTTATTTCCATTAATTTAACAATAAATAGATATTGTGTTTAAACCAACTTACTGTATGGAAGATTCCCCACAAACACTGATCTCTTGTTTCTCTGAAACACAAAGACACAGAAATCACTCACTGAAACAGAAAATGCAGTCATCCCAAACCCAGCCTCTCCCTCGCCCCACGCATGGGGCGGGTGTGCACCTCCTGCGCCCACCACACACCAGTCCCTTGTCCGAGTCTGTCTCTTCCGTCTTCCCCGCAGGAATGGAGACTTCAGGAATGCGAGACTGCAGGACGGAGTGGCTTTTGTTTACAGCAAACAGTGACAGCCACCTGGCAGTGCTCACGAAAGGTGTGCTATGTTGGGGGTGAAGGGCCAGAGAGCAATTATTTCCGGCTTTATGGGCCACGTGCTCTCTGTTGCAGCTACTCGCCTCTGCCCCTGGGCACAGCAATACCTAAGCTGATGGTATGGCCGTGTGCTAATAAAACTGTGTTTAAAAGAACAGCGGGCAGGTGGATCGGGTCCTCACGCCAGGCTTGCTGACCCTGTGCTAGGTGCACAAACACAGCCAGGGAGGCCTCCAGGCCTTTGTCACCTCTCAGCTAGGTCGCTCTGACACCGCCAGTAATGCGCTCTGGGCTTCTGTGAGCTCTTACAAACCATTCTTCACTGACTGCATGAGACCTTTTTGAAGTGCAAACCTGGTCTCCTCATTCTCTGCTTAAACTTGTGAAACAGTTTCCAGACAAGACCCAGACTCACTGTGGAGACCAGCACCTCTGCCTGCCTGTCCGACGGCAACGCACATGCTGCCCCCCTCACACCCACCCTGTGACAACGGAGGCAAGCTCTCACCATTCCTTGAGCAAACTACGTTTTGCTTCCCACCATTTCTACTGTTTCTCCTGCCCAAATATCCTCATCCTCTTAATTTGCCTCCTCCCCCTACAGTAACACCAACTCATCGTCAACGCTGATGTAATACTTATTCTCTAGGAACCCCTCCTTTGTCCCTTCTTGCTGGCACCTCCCCAACTCAAACGTCGCTTTCTGAGCATTTATGGCAGTACTCATTATAAAACAGTAATGCCACAATCAGCCCTTCCGCTCATCTGCCCCTTTACACCAGGAACTCCTAAAGAACTGAGACTATCTTGGCACTGTATGCCCGGCACCAAGTAAAGATTCGAACACTAATAAATAATTTAACTTCCTACACTGCTGTCTATAAAATAAGGTGTTTGCCCAGATGATCTCTAACACTGCTTCCAGCCTGACTCTCCATGATTATTTAACCCAAGAGTGGGAGTGGGAGGCTGCGTTCCTAAAGCAAAGGGGACTTAATGCCTGCGTCACTCTAGGGACCAATGCTGTGACCAGAGGGCATAGGCTGTTCCCTCTGTGCTTCCCTCAAACTGCTGACTCCACTCCTCTCCAGGCGGAATCTCAGAAGAAAACAATTTTCTCTACAAAACTCTAGTTAAGTTCTTTAAACAACTCATGTACTACAATACTCACAGATGAGGTCTCCGAGGCTAGGTCAACTCGAATACGGAATCCGTCAGCAATCTGGGCTCCGTTTCTGTAGCATACACGCGAAGGGAAAATAGCTATTAAAAAGGACCGCCGCGTTGCGTAATATTTGCTCTAAAGTGAAACCAAAGACTGAAAAAGTACTCGCAAATTCTTAAATAATTCTGTGGAATCTCAAAGACAGAAAATTACCTGTTCAATGCTTTAGTAGCAGCTTTTTCATCCTTAAATACAACATAAGCGTTAATATTTTTCTGATCAGGATGAATTTTACGTCTAGACCAAAAAAAAAAAAAAAAGACAATGTAAAATTTGTTCATCTCAAAGTCACCAATATAAAAACGGCTTGTTTTCTACTTTCAGTCGGCACCTATGATGAGAATTCCTGGGGAAAGTTTGATCACTGCCAATAAATATTTAGTAATAACACACAAAGAGCACGCCACTTATACACTCATACAGACATCGGCCCAAACACAGAACAGCGCCTTCTTCCTAGTCCTCGCTCTGCGGGCGCAGGGGCTGCCGGGCACCACTGCGGGCGGGACGCTGCAACCTCGGCTGAGGCTCTGTGTCCAACACACACATCAACGGAGGGCAAGACAACCTGCTTTCTCCTTTTTACTGTAAAATAAAAACTGCACAAATACGCACAGTTTAGTGAACCGTTAACAGGTCGCCACCCTGCCGCCGTCACTCAGCTGGAGGCCCGGCCTCGGGCGCTGCTCGGTCCCTCCTTTTATAGGCCCCACTTTCCCCGTGTGTCCGGGCAGTTTCCCCCCAAGTATCTAATCCTAGACATTACCCTTTGCTCTTGTCCATTTTCCCCTCGGAACATCTTTTGTGTCTTGTTGAATCTAGAGGATTCCCCCTTTCTCTTTTATCTTACTGTTTGGAACGTCCCAAAGCCGGGATGTTGCTGATTGCAGGCTCACAGTACACTTCAACGTGCGCCTTTGGACTCTGTATTTCTTGCAAATTGGCATCTGGACACAGAGCTTTGATCAGACTCAGATGTAACCCCTTTGTCAGGACTATAGGCAGCATCCTGACAAAAGGAGACATGGTACGACTAGTTTTCACTCTTTTTTAATGACTCCAGCCATTGCTGCTCAAAGCCTAAAATCATTAATTCATTAGGTCTGCAAACTGGTGATATAATTCAGTTGTGATCAGCCAGCAAAAGGGCCTAGTAATGACCTCAGATCCTTCCCTGAGGACATCACCCTATGTTTTGAAGTAACAAAAATGCTAATGAACAAATGAGCATCATCAAGAAAGATACTAGAAAATAATGTCAAGGAATGGCTCACGACATTCTGTAATAATATACTGTCTAACAGTTTTATATTGATAAAACCAGCTATGACTTACTGAATGCCTAACATGTAACAGGCACTGTGTGAGGCATTTTAAGTATCTCATTTCACCTCACATCACTGACGTAAGTGTTAGCTTCTTGATTTTACGGATAAGGAAGTTAAGACTTGGAGAATTGTATAACCATGATTATAGGCTAACAGGTGTCCAGCCCAGGACTTAAACCAAGTCTGGCTGACTCCAGCCCCCTACTCGTTCCATGTAACACACCTCTGCGGACAACATCCAAAACCAACATGTCCTAGTACAACCCTAGAGTCTTAAAGTTTGTATCACTTCCAAATTCCTAGGCTGAAACCCACTCAATGCTCAGTGTAAGAGCAATAGGAGGTGGGTTTTTGCAAGATGTTTAGGTCACAAGGTAAGGTCCTCATAAATAGGATTAGTGCTCTTATAAAAGCGACCCCAGAGGCTCCTGGACTCTCCGGCCATGCATGGACACAGCAAGAAAGGCTGGCCCTCACTGCAATGCAACCTGCTTACCCTGACCTCAGACTTCCCAGCCTCCAACACTGTAAAAGTAAGTTTCTGTTGTTTACGAGTCACTCAGTCTGTGATATTTTGTTATGGCAGCCTCAACAAACTAAGACAAACCCCAAGACAACATAAACAGAAAGGGACACTTTAAAACATCTTCGTAACTATAGTCTGTCACTCAGTGGGAAAGGACCTCCTTGGCGCAGGGACTGCAAGCCACAGCAGGAGGCTCTGCCCCTGCCTCCGCGGCAGGCACAGGCCCTGGCGGAAGCTGCAGGAGGAGGAACCAGTGACACCCAGACATGCAGCTGTCCCTGACACACAGCGCTCTGTTTCCACCCAGAAGGGAGGACGCCAGCAGTAGCATCATTCCTGCCCTGAAGAAGAAGAAACCAGATAAGCTATGACTTCAGGACTTCTGTTGGTGCCAGCAAAAAGCAGAAGGCAAGGGGACGCGATCGGCCTAGAAATGAAGACTGGGCAGGCCGTCTGAGGAGCACCGGCTCACAGGCTGGGCGCCAGGCCAGTCAGGCAAGCCGAAGAGACTTCAGCTATGGTTTTACAGAACTTAAATCCAAGTGTGGGCTGGGCCTGACGTGGAATCCCTGGAGGCCACTGACAGAGGACGGGCACCAACTCATCAGCTCCCTCGGGGTCTGCAGGAAAGACTGAGGGCAGGGGGGAGCGCAAGAACATCCATGGTGGGTACAAGCCTGGAGAACAGAAGGGCCAAAGGTGGAGTGTGGCGGGCACAAAGCCCCACCAAGATTCTCCTCCCTGTGGAGGAGGAGGCTAAGCCACTGGGGCAGGAGCAGCCAACTCTCCACCCCGTCACCCCTCACCTCCTGCACAGGGAAGGCCCCTTGTGGCCAGAGGAAGGGAGGCCTCCTCCCACCTGGCAAGATCCACCGAAGGCACAGGGCAGTCTGTCCGCCAAGGGAAGGACTGCCCATCAGGCACAGTTGTGAGTCACGGAAACAGAGGGCCTGCATCCAAGGCTGGGCCACCGCCACCCCAGCCCTCTAAGCTGCACCTTCGATCGCAGTGAAAACTTTTACCCTTTAGTAAAACGCCCTTAAAAAGGCTAGCCACAGACTGGGGCAAACACCCAAAACATGTGTATCAGAAAAAGGTTTCGGATCCGGAATACACAAAGAACTCTTTACAACTCAATAATAAGACAAGCCACTAGAAAGTAGGCAAAATTTATGAACTGACATTTCACCAAAGAATCGCCAAATAAGCACATGAAAAGATGCTTAACATCTTCAGTCATTAGCAGAATACAAACTAAAGCCACAATGACACACTTTTAGAATGGCTAAAACGAAATGACGGCCACCACCAAGTGTCGCTGAGGGCGCGGAGCAGGGGCAGCTCTCACACTGCTGGTGGGACTGTGAAACGGTGCCACCACTTTGGACAATAATTTGCAGATTCTCAGAAAGTTAAGATACACCCACCATCAGACCCAGCAATCTCACATGTCTAGGTACGTCTTCAACAGAAATGACCTGGTTTTGCTACCTTTACTCATGATAGCCAAACACCGGAAATAACCTGGATGTCTATCACCTGGCACAGGCCACCGAGGAGCCAGCAATACAGATGCATCTCAAAACCATCACACTGGGCAAAAGGAGTCAGACAAGAGTGCATCCTGTATGATGAGTCCACCACATAAAATCCTATAAAATGCAAACTAGCATACAGACAGCAAGCAGCTCAGTGGTCACTGGGGACGGGGTGGGGGGCGATGAAACCTGGGGTGATCGACTATTCAGGAGCTTGACGGTGGCGATGATTTCATGAGTGCATGCAAATGAAAAATCATAAAATTGTACACTTCAAGTAGGTGCAATTTACTGAAGGTAAATTATACCTTAAGGGAAAAGATTTAAGCTTTTTTTGGACTATATGAAAAAACAAAAAAGTTTTACATGTCAAAATCCCCTACAAGCCGAGCAAAAAAGCAAATGAAAATATGATATATGTAGCTCAAATCACAAAGGACAAATTTTGTTAACACGCCACAGATAAGAGAAAGAGTTCGGAAGGTCCCAGGAGCTCGGGCGGCAGCGACCACGCACAACCGCTTCTCTGAGGCTCCCAGCACATGCCCAACCCGTCACCCTCATGATGCCCAAGAGCAGTGATTTTCAACTTGTTTTTTTTTATCTTATGGCACACATAAACTAATTACTAAATTCTGTAGCACGCTAGAAAATATTTTTTGCCAATCTGACAAAAAAAAAAAAAAAAAAGAGGTATAGCACTGGCTGATGTGGCTCAGTGGATTGAGCACCGGCTTGCAAAACAAGGGGTCGCTGGTTCAGTTCCCAGTCCGGGCACATGCCTGGGTTGCAGGCCAGGTCCCCAGCTGCAGGCATGAGGGAGGTAACTGATCCGCGTTTCTCTTTTGCATCGATGTCTCTCTCTCTCTCTCTCTCTCTCTCTCTTTCCCCCTTCCCTTCTCGCTAAAACTAAATAAAATGACAGAGGCTTCATTAAAATAAATGGTTAAAAAAAATAGGTATAGTCTGGCTGGTGTGACTCAGTGGATTGAGTGCCAGCCTGTGAACAAAAGGGTCACTGGTTCAATTCCCAGTCAGGGCACATGCCTGGGTTGTAGGCCAGGTCCCCAGGTGTCGGTGTATGAGAGGCAAGCAATCAATGCATCTCTCACACACTGATATTTCTCTCCCTCTCTTTCTCCCTTCCTTTTCCTCTCTCTGAAAATAAATGAATAAAATCTTCTTTAAAATATAGGTATAATTTTGATTCATTCACACCAGATGACTACTGTTATGCTTGCTGTTGTCATTTTTTATTTCACAGTCAATGACTCTGACTAAACAGTCAGGTACTGCGTGTTTTAAAAACCATTGCGGCGCACCCGTTGAAAACCGCTGCCCAAAAGGCAGGTCCACTCCACCAAAGGGGTACAAAGGAGGAGCCCAGGAGAGCCGCATGGCTGTCAGCTAAACCTGCTGCTGCAAAGGTGGAAATGAAGCCAAAAAAAGGCAGCAGGAAAGGATAAATCTGCAGATAAAAAACATGCAAACAAAAGGGAAAAAGTGAGCCGAGAACAGGCTAAGTGCCAACTAGAAAACCAATAATCTACCTGCAGAAACCAGAGACACTAAAAATGCAGAGAGCCCAGCCCAGACGGGTGGCTCGGCTGGTTGGAGCACTGTCCCGTCCTCTAAAAGGCTGTGGGCTTGATTCCCGTTCAGCGTGCGTATGGGAGACAACCAATCGATGCTTCTCTCTCACATCAATGTTTCTCATTCTCTCTCACTCTCCTCCCATCCTCTCTCTCTAAAATCAATAAACATATCCTCCAGTGAAAATTAAAAAAACCACACAGAGTCCAGCCTTTGACAAAGCAGGCAAGAAAGAAGCCAAGTCTGGTGAATATCATATACATCTTGTCGGTGGTCCCTGTTTCCCTCCTTATACAATCCAGAGGAATATGTTCACCAACTCTTTTGTAAATCCAAGGTTTTAAAAACATTATTTATTTATTTTTACAGAGAGGGGAAGGGAGGGGGAAAGAGAGAGAAACATAGATGTATGGTTGCCTCCCAGGGAGCTGGCCCACAACCCAGGCCTGTGCCCTGACTGGGAATCAAACCAGCCACCCTTTGGTTTGCAGGCCGGCGCTCAATCCACTGAGCCACGCCAGTCAGGACTTGTAAATGCAAGTATTTTTTCTAGCTCTAGAAACATTTTTAAGGGGGAGGGATTTCTACCTCGTCCCATTTTTTAAGTTTAAATGATTTTTATAATAGCTGAAATCATAAGCTGGCTATTATTTTTTCTTTCTTCTTTTGTTTTTTTGGTACAACCAGAAAATAGTGCAATACTAAATATGGGAGCTTTGATTGTCTTGGGTGTCAGCTTACATTCCATAGATGGGGTAGTGTTATATCCTATTATACAAAGTACACTAAATGGCAATTTGGAGTCAGTTGTACATTTAATACTCTGGAGCATTTTAAATTACTTCTATTCCCATGTTTCTGGAAGCAACGTTTCCAAAAGAAAACCACTCCTTGTCAAAATTTTGTCAAAACCACTCCTTGGCTCTCCCTGTCAAAATTTTGTGCACTCTGTAACATCTTAACATCTTTGGTGTGGGCCAGATCCCCAGCCGCAGCATCCAGGAGGCAACTGACCAGTGTTTCTCTTTCCCACTGGTGTTTCTCTCTTTCTTCCCCCCTTCCCTTCTCACTGAAAATAAATAAATAAGATGACAAAGAGGCATCATTAAATCGTTTTTTAAAAAAAGTCTCGTTTTTCCTAGTAACTTTGTTAAGTAATGTGCTGTGAAAGATTAAACATTTGATTATGCAGGTGTATCTGACATTAAATGATGAATCAGTGGGACAGTCACATAGCAGCATATTGCCATTTGAAGAGACTGGCACTTGATATTGTATTAAGAAAAACCTGCCTCCGAATTTTAAGATGGAAAGTCATGGGAAGAACTGCTTAGAAAAGAATCACAACTACACGGCTATTTAGGTTTTGGTACTTACACTAGGGATTGTGTACAAAGAGAAATGCCTGTCTACTTATCCTCAAAACGACCGATAAACTCTCAATTATGAAAGAAAAAAATAAGAAACAATTCAAAGAAAAAAAATGTGTAAATGAAAGCAACAATTCGGATAAAAGGAAGCACCAATGACTTGAATGCAATGACGTAAGTGCAACAAATAAAAAAATACCATTCTCATCTACCAGGGTGCCAGGATTAAAGAGCTCAAAAGTGTATTGTTGGTAAAGGTGTGGGAGTATTAGTAGGTTACCATTCTCTGTAGGACAGCGCTCAAAACTACAAAGGCAGCCCTGGCTGGGTGGCTCAGTTGGTTGGCAACATCAACCCGCACACCAAAAAGGTCGTGGGTTCCATCCCTGGTCAGAGCACATACCTAGGTTGTGGGTTCAATCCCCAGTTGGGGTGTGTACATGAGGCAACCGATCAATGTTTCTCTCTCAAATTGATGTTTATTTCTTCCATTCTCTCTCTCTCCCCGACCCCTTTCCTCTCTCTCTAAAATTAACACACACATCCTCGGGTGAGGATTGTGGAAAAAAAAAAGCAACCCCCCCTCCCCCAAAACACTATGAGGGCAAATACCCTTTTGAGGAAGCAACTTCACCACTAGAGGTTCATCCTACAGATAGATTTGCACATGTATGAAATTACTAAGTTCAAGGTCACTCACTACAGCCATTACTGGTTAACAGCCACAATACTGGAAAAAAACTAAACATCCATCTATGGAGGGTTTGTTAAAACGAGACACAGTACACCTTACGGAATAGTAAGATGCTCTGAAAGAAATGTTGGGGGGGGGGGATGTTTACACTGATATACACAATCTACAAGTTACAGTAAGTGGAAAAAGAAAAATGTGGACCAGCATACATGTTGAGTGTCACTGTGTCAAAAAGTTACATGAGGGAAGAAATAAACATGCATTGAGTTGTAAATGCATAAAAAGTCTCCTGAAGGTTAGCGAAAAAGTGAACATAGCAGCTGCCTGGGGTAGGGAATCCCTTGACTAGGAAAAGGTGTATGAAAGTTTTCACTGTGGACATTTTTGTACGTTTTTATTTTTAACCATTTGCTTCATAACTTATTCAAATAATTAATTTTTTTAACAGATTCTTTTTACCGGGCCGCGTGGGGAGCCGATGGCAATCACAGTGAGCGAACTCCGTTTCTCTGGCACCCAAACCCCTCGGCACCACCATCACACACTCCTGGCAGAGCCTTTCCTTCTGCCCAAACGCAGGCCCTGGGCTTCAGCCTCCCAGAAACCTAAGTCTGTGCGGCCCAAGGAAGGGCTCTGTCTTACCCAGTTTTCCACTCCCCACATCGCCTGAACACCACCTTGCGCCCCAGAGGGCTCCCATGTTTGGCTACCTCAACGAACAGTACTGCGATCAGTAACACAGAGCTCCCAAGCGGTCACTGCACACCCGGCGCTGTGATGGTCGCGGGCAAAGCCTGACAAAGACCCCGTCTGCCCAGTGATTCTAAATGAGAAATAAGCGGAGGAATGAACTCGCCAAGATGTGCAAAGGGAATGCTGCAATTCAAAAACGCTGATATAACAAGATTCCCAGAACTGTTCCAAAGTACACAATTATATCTTATCTAACATAACTATTCCTGTATGTAACTCTAATGTATATAATTTATACACCTCTGCTTGTAAATTCCACCATTTCATGTACCAGTAAGAATGAACATAACCAAGGCTGGGAGACTAATGGAAAATCCTTCATAAAACTAAAGGTAAATTAAAAAAGTTGTATGCCTTAAACTTACATGTTATATGCCAATTTTATTTCAATTTAAAACAAATGAAAAATAAAGGGAGAGGAAGGAAACTTGCATGTTTCATCCTTGGGACTAGGTGGAAAGGAGGGCAGGGGAAGTCCCCCAAGGACCTGAAGCAGCAGCCACAAGACCAGGCTGGTCTCCAAACTCTCACACAGAGAACTCAGAGAGGTCCCACTGGCGGTACCCCCGGGTGGCACTGGAAGCAAACAGGAATCCTCTCTGGAAAACCTGGCCAGCCAACAGTAACGATGGGGCAACCCTGATTTCATGATGCATCTTAATTTCAAAAATGTTATCATAAGGGAAAATGTATAATTTACAACTGATAAAATATGATATAATTTATACTAAAATATTTGGACGCACAATTTTCTTATGCTCTTCAAACACTACACCGGATTCAGCACCCTACAAGTTTCTCATGGCACCTTTTCTAGTAATTTATTTTACAATACTTTCTGTGACTCTACAATTTACGTTAAGGCATAAAGAGAAACATTTGACAAATTCAGGTGCTAGGACAGACATAAGGAAATAATAAAGCACAATGTACTACCCAAATATAAAATCTATCAAGTTAAGAAATGCTCTCAACTTTAACCAAAATGGAGGAGAGTTTAAAACTACTCACTTTCTCTAATTATAAACTTACTTTATTGCAGCCAACTTTTTGGACATAGTTCCCTCTGCTGGAATCTTTAAAAAGGAAAAAATATTAAAGAAAATTCATTATTTGAACTAGTACTTCGAATTAATTATATTTTAATTAAATTCTAGATATCTAACCGATATAGCATGATTAAAACCATTCTAGGGAAACTGACTCAGAAACTGCACTGCAGCGGCGCCCCTGGGGGCGGCGCGGGGCGCGGGGCGCGGGGCGGGCAGGAGCCGCAGGCAGAGGCCCTTCGGGAAGGCCAGGCTGACAGTGGCACGCTGGGTAAACGTGAGGTCGACAGCAGGCGGGCACCACCACAGGCCTCTGCAGCTATTCTGACAAGAGGTGATGAGAACTTAGACGGAAAAAGAAATGAATGACTCGTCTTGGGAAGAAACCACAGCTGAGAAACAGGCAGGGATGCCCTGGCAGGGTAGCTCAGTTGGTTGGAGCACCGTTCCCATATGCCAAGGCTGAGGGTTTGATCCCCAGTCAGGGCACATACAAGGAGCAACCAATGAATACATAAATAAGTGGAAAACAAATTGATGTTTCTCTCTCTCTCAAATCAGTAGATAAAAATTAAAAAAGAAAAACAGGCAGGGATGGCAAACACTAGGTGGGGTGGGACAAAGAAAAGAGTCAAGGACAATGACAAGGCAGCCTGGTGGCTTTAAATCAGATAGAAATCAGCAGGCAGCACAGGCTGGGGTGGGGAATAGATGGAGGAAAGCACAGGGGTCCCATCAAGACACCCAACGGCATCTGATGTGGGGAAGTGGGACTCAGAAGGGCAGGAAAAACACATGTGGTAAAAGTGAGGAAAAAACAGCATGACAGAAATTCTGGAAACTGCCAAGGCCTTGGGAAATGTCTCCTTTTAGAGTCGTGGGTGGTTTTGCCCTCTATGACATGTGGCGATGTCTGGAGATATTTCTGGTTGTTACAGCTGGGGTGGGCAGGGTGCTGCAAAATATCCCATAAAGCACAGGACAGCCTCCACCAGCAAAGAATCATCTGGCACAATGTGAACAGCATCAAGGCTGAGAAATCCCATCTCAGAGAACCACATCAGCGAAGGAGCAGTTAGAGACAAGGAATAGCATTTCCTACGTTCTAATACACATCATTTACATTTAAAAGATATGAATGATGCTTATTTCAGGCTCCAAGAAACACAGCTATAGCTGGTCTACAGACTGTTCACTTAGTGACATCAGATACCATTTACTTGTATAGTGTTAACATTCAACTGACTTTTTAAAAAATACTTCATTTTTCTAGGTTCAGAGAATAAGTACTGTGTGCAGCAGCCACACAAACTCCCACGATAAAAGCCTGCGATTCCAGAAATGCTTTTCAGCAAGTATTAACATTCCTGCCTACTCAACGGACACAGCAAACACAAGTCATCCATCCACCCTCCAGAACACAGTGTTGGCCTTGATTACAAGGGTATCATTTTACTATGTGAACTCACTAAATTATTTAACAGAGACAAGAGTCAGCAATACATACTAAGAGCAACTCTCCTCTTGATTCAAAAGGCTCAGTCAAGTGCTTATCCACCTCATTAATACCAACACGGTAATGAGTCCAATTTAAATGCAATATGTCTCAAGATTATGCAGTTTTAAGGGGGAAGAAAACATACCACAGAGCGAAATCGCACAGATTCTATTGGTCCATACTCTTTAAAAAACGACTTCAGCTTCTAAAATAAAAAATATATACTTTAGTTTACTTTCAGAACATCAAATAAGTGCTACAAAAAGGAATTAAGTAAAACTGTCTGATAATCTTTTACTTCCAGGTTTTTTTTAAAGAACACGGCAGAGAAAGCGGGTGGCTATTCAAGTTGGAAGACAAAGTTTCCTGAAACTTAGGGAAAAAGAAAACACAATATAAGTTCATGTTAGTGTCCATAAGGTACACAACATTTTTGTCTTTCAGTCTTTGATAATCTTTACCGCATGTGAAACTAAGATTATAAATTCCATAGATTCTCTCACCTTTTCATACTGGCTTAAACTAGAAATGAATTTTAATGCTTATATAAAGGTGAGAAGTTGAGAAAAACTCCCCAGCTGCCTGGAATTAGGACCATGGGACAGAAGGAAAAGATCTGGTGTGAATTTTATACATTATTCTTATGACTGGCTCAGGATGTTTATAATATATGTTTTACAGCTAGAATTACAATCAATTCTAATTCATAAATAATGTTTTGAATGTGCAAAGCACCACACACACTCCCTTCCCTGGAGACTTTTATAATCTAACAGGAAGATCAATAACCAAAACTATTCTACAAATGTGTTCTGTTCTACAAAATAATCACAAATCAAACGGTAGGAGACAATAGTGTAAATGGGAAAGGGATAAACCAGGAAGTCAGTTTTTTGGTACTGTTTTGTTTTTAAAGAAATAGAACTTAAATTGTCCTTCAAAAGATGAGCGGGGCCCTTGCCAGGTAGCTCAGGTGGTGAGAACGCCGTCCCAATACGAAAAGGTTATAGCTTCGATTTCCAGCCAGGGCACGTAGAAGCAACCAATGAATGTATAAATAAGTGGAACAACAAATCAATGTCTTTTTCTCTCTTTCTAAAATCCATTTTTTTTTTATTTAAAAAACATAAAAAAAAAAAAAAAAGATGAGTAGGATTTTGACCCAAGATACTGCCAAATGGTGTGACTGTCACATGAACTCACAGAAAGGAAAGGGCATGTTTTGGTTTAGTGAGCCCCACATAATGGAGGAAACCTAGGATGTACTCATTCAGTTACATGATACATATTTACTGAGCCTCTACTATGTGCAGGGAACTGTTTCAAGTGCCAGGAAAAGAGCAGAGAAGGAAAGAGACTGACAGCCCCACACACAGTGGCATGTGACAGGAGATTAAGGCTGGGTCACTGCATTCAAATAAGATCTGCAGAACATATATGTATGACCCATGGACAGGGACAATGGGGCAGGGGAGGGCTGGGTAGAGGTGAGCAAAGGGGGGGAAAGTGGGGACAACTGTAAGAGCACTAATGATAAAAAATAAAGAAAAACTAAAAATAAATCAATCAATCAAGTAAGATTGGCAAAAGCCTGAATTAGGGCAGTGACCACGGGGAAGAAAGGACAGGTGGATAACGGAAGCAACACACAGAACGATTTATGTATTCTTTTTTTTTACTTTTTAAATTTTTTAAAAGATTTTATTTGTTTATTTTTAGAGAGAGGGGAAGGGAGGGAGGGAGAAAGGGAAGAAAATATTAATCAGATGCCTCTCACCCCAACCAGGACCAGGCTGCAACCCCGGCATGTGCCTGACCAAGAATCGAACAGGTGACCTTTTGCTTTGTGGGACGACTTCCAACCCACTGAGCCACACCAGTAAGGGCTGCTGTAGTCGCTCAAAATGAAGTTAGATATCAGTGACTTATTGTGTGCTTACTCAAGAAAGGAAAAATAAACTTAAAGAGTTTATTATCTTCTGTGAATCCTTACAATACACAGATTACACACTTACCTTCTTATTACATGTGACAGGCAAATTCCCCACAAACACAGTTCTCTCATTCTTTAACCTCTCTTCCTCTTGGTTGATTTGAATTTTCTTCCTTTGATTGACAGCTGGGTAATCGGCATCATCAAGTACTTTTTTATCTGCTACTTTAACACCAGATTGAGAAATTTTCCTTTTCTGCCCTTGTTTCTGGTGAGTTTCTTTTTCTTCTAAATCAGCACTTGCTAGAGCATTTTCTCTTTTTAAGGCAAAAAGAGAAGACGGAGGTAGAGGGGAAGAAGAGTAAGAGTCATGAAAGTCAGGTCTAGTATTTGACAAAGCACAGTGATCAGAAATACTTCCCACTTATTTCTGACTTTCCTAAATATCAACATACCATTCACAAGTATACCTACATTTTAAAAGTAGCGTTATCAAAAGGAGACTATTATCTTTACAAAACTCAACGATCAGAAAAAGTTTAGCTCCATTTTTGAAGATATGTTACAACTGCCAGGTAACAGCAGAACATTCATTTAAACAAAAGTGAGTTCATTTAATGCTCTTGGAGTTTAGTTGACACTATCCCAGTGCCTACTTCCATTCTCTGCTCTGGAACTCTAGGGGTACTGCAGCGCCCCCTGGGGGTCTACAGAGGTCAATATGCCTGCAGAATGCCTTGTACAAGCAATCTGGCCAAGAGAAAAAACTACTTCTGTAATATTTAAAGGACTGCTTGTCCAAAGTAAATTCTGAAAAGTAAATTTCTGAAATTCTGAAATACAATATAAAGTCTTGGGACACATGGATAAAGTGAGGTCTGAGCACCAATCCAACAAGAAAACTAATCCGGGATCTTAAGGAGTGAAGGGAGAGAATGGGGAATAGAAGTCATTCATTCATTCATTCATTCATTCAATATTTCCTGGTTTCTATTCAGTTCTAGCCTCTGCCAATAGAAACCACCATTAAAGTCCTTTCAGAAGTCCAGTCTCTGAAGAAATAAGCAAAGTTCATGATAAAATGGTAACATCTACAATACGTGGCATAGAAACATAAAAGAGCCCTGGCAGGTGTGGCTCAGCGGATTGAGCACCGGCCTATGAACTGAAAGGTCGCTGGTTCAATTCGCAGTTGGGGCACGTGCCTGGGTTGCAGTCTGGGTCCCCAGTTGGGGGCATGAGAGAGGCAACCACACATTGATATTTCTCTCCCTCTCTTTCTCCCTCCCTTCCTCTCTCTCTAAAAATAAATAAAAATCAAATCTTTAGAAAAAAGAAATGAGAAATAAGAAAGACTTTTCAGAGGAAAGGCAGTGTCTCCCACAGTCCTCAGTAAATATTGATTATTGTTCCCCCACAAAAGCCTTAAGCTCCACTAAGAAGAGGTCCACGTCCAGTTTTCTGCCCACTGTGGTGTACAAAAGCCCCCAGCAGGAGTCGAAGGAGCTGAGACAGTAGGCAAGGTGGGAACCAGGTCTAGAGGGCTGTGCCTATAGAGGAGCGGGAGCCACTGAAGACTTTCAAAAACGCCTAAAAAAGATCATTTGGGCAGCAGAGCAGAAGATAATTAGGAAGAGGAAGAAGGCTGGGCAAGGGAGACCAGTGAGGAGACCGTTATAACTGCAGAGAGCTGAGAAGACAACAGACCAGCCAGAGCAAGGGAGGCAGCGGACAGGGGAAGACAGACTTAAAAGATAACTAAAAGGCAGCATCCTCAGAACAGGGCAACTGGTTAGATTTCCAGGGGGAGGTAGGGAGTGTAAAGTGACTCCCAAGCCACTGGCTCAGGCAACTGGAAGGCTGGTGGTCTCACTCATGCAGAGAGCTGGCTTGACGAGGAATACGAGCTCGGTCTGAGGACTTCTGAAGTTAAGGTGAACTGGACCATGCGGGCACAGGTGCTGGCTGGCAAACAGATGCACAGGTCTGGAGATCGGGAGCAAGATCAGAATGATGGCTCACGGGCACAAATGACATGCCCCAGAAGGAAGGGTGAAAAAAGGTCATGAGATGACAGCAAACAGAATCCTGAGGAAAATCATTATTTAAGGAGCAGTCAGAAGAAAAGGTACTGACAACAATACTGAGACATAACAGACAAAAAGAGAATCATGAGATTGCTATCAAAGAAACCAACAGCTTTTAGAAGAAAAACAGCCATGTGAAATGTAATGGAGAAGCCCTGGCCAGGGAGCTCAGTTGGTTAGAGCGTCAGCCCAATGGCTCATGGTCAAGGGTTCAATCCCCCATCAGGGCACATGCAGGAACCAACCAGTGAATGCATAAATGGGTGAAACAGCAAATCAATGTTTCTCTCTCTGTTAAATAAATAAATTTTTAAATGTAATAGAGAAAACTTGTAAGACAAAGCCTATACTGTCTATTAAATATGACAAGCAGGTCAGAACGGCTTCAGTGAGCACTCTTTCAGAAATACGATCATGTAAAAACAAGCACAGCAAAGATCCAGACTGCAAATGTGAGAAAGAGAAAACAGATGAACAAAAGGAAGAGAGCACACACATAGACTTCTACTGACAGCTCGACTATGAAGGGAGGGATAGAGGGACTGATGCCAAACAAAGACATCATCATGGCTGTAGACAGGATTTGTTTGGTTGGATTTTTTTTTGGATGAGACTTTTAAGTACATTTACACGATGGACAGATCAGAGAAGGTATGTGCTGTACACGGCACAGGTGACTGAATTAACCTTGGACTAGGTGGGAGACACTTTTCTCTGAGAAAAAAAGGAAGAAACAGGATATGTATAGATATATTAAGCAGGAGAACAAAAAATAGTAGTTTACAACCCCTAGCAATTAGTAGCTCCCTGAACGGGTAAAAAGACCACCTGCTGAGAGAGACCAGAGAAGAGGCTTGATAGACATAAGAAAAAAGTTAAGTGGGAACCGGCCTTGGTACTGTTTGGATCTTGATTCAAATACACTGTTTAAAGAGGAAGAAAAAAAAAAGCAAATGGGGAAAATGTGCTCTCTGAATAAGTTTAAGAAAACCAACTCATCTTTTATAAAGACGCTGAAATATTTACAGATGAAACATAAGTCGTCCGTTTGCTTCCAAATAAGGACGGAGTATGAGTGGGTAAAGATGTAATAAGACTGACCCAGTTTTAATAACTGTTGTTGTTTGCTACATGGCGGTCCTTATCATTTCAAGTTTTGAGTACGTATGAGGTTTTCCGTAATACAATTTTGTTAAAAATTAGAACTATGAAATAACAAAAAAAAAAAAAATTAAGATAGCTATTGCAGGTTTAAAAATCTGTTTCCTTACCATCTACATTCCTTAATCAACTAAGAGAGAATGTTACCAACCTGTTGGCCAACTTTTTGTCTGCATCAGAAAGTTTCTTCACTTTCACTTTTTTTGCAGGTTCTTGCAAAAGTGGCCTCTCCATCTGGGATGTACTGTCTTCCTCCTCATCCCGCTTCCTTTTCCTGGTGGTTCCCTTTTAAAAGTGTGAAGTTACGTGTGAGACCGCATCCTTTTTTGATAACTCAGCGGCCTGCCTAGGTTAGCATCTCCTCTTTCTCACAGGCACGCCCGGGAACGACAGGCCGCTGGAAATCCTGCTCTCCGCCCCGCCTTCGAGCCTGGCCCTCCCTGCCGGGCAGACTCTAGTTTTAAAGCTGTTTCTACGGGCCAGCGGGAACACACCCAGGTGACTTACATCTGGCACAGGCACGTACACGGGTTGGAGCTGCGACTCCCCGCAGCGGAAGAGCGCCGCCAGCCGACCGGTGCCGCCTCCGGAGCGGCGCCCGCCGCCGCCGCCCAAGCTGTCAGCCACCTGTCCCACTCGGTAGTCCGCCTGCGGAGGCCCCCCGCCGCCGCTGTCCGGGCTCCGCCCGGAGACCGACGCCAGGGGCTCGGACACGCCGCGCCTCCGCTCACCTGCCCGAGCCCTGGGACACGAGCCGCGTGCCACTCGTCCCGCCGCGGCTCTCTCCTCCTTCCTCTCTTTGTCCTTCCCCTTTAGGGCCATTCTCAGCCGGAGGCCTCCAGGAGCCGCAGCACGAGGGCCCGCAATTCCGCGTCCCGGCAACTTCCGCCCAGGACCACGCCCCTTCCTCTCCGGCGTCCGAGGGAGGATCTCCCTACTGAAGCGAAGGTCCTGAGCGTGAAAGTCAGGCAGGTCGGGTCAGTGGGGCTCAGCCCCAGCCGACGCAGAGCACGTTGGAAACCCCGAAATTGTTGGAGAGGAAGGCGGTTTCTGGGATGCGGGTAACACAGTGTTAAGGGTACATGGACTTCGAACTGCACGTGCAACTTTTTTGAAATTGGACATTATTTCAAAGTAAAGTTAAAAACAAATGAAGACCACAACTCTAACCTGCTCTGCTTTTCTACTGGGAAAAGTAGATGCTTTGACAACGAAAACTGCTTTTTTAAGTATGTCTAGCTACTCAGGTTCATCTCCTTCCAAACCCTTACATTCTAGCTTTTTTCCCCCTCAGTCCTTCCTTTTATTATTCCTTTTTCTCGTTATTTCTCCCCCCAAAATTGTCCTCTTCCTCCTTACCCTTTATTTCCACCTGCAGAATGGTACCCATCCTTCAAGGACCAGCTTAGATAGTATCTCACTTATGAAAAGTTCCTGGCACTTATAATATATGAACATAATCTTTTTCCAAGCCTCGTGTATTTGCATTAGTGTTATTCAAACAGTGTCTCTAGATGTAAATGGGTGTCTTATTCCTCCCATAGTCTCTATCCTTATTTGCTATATCTAGTGAGGATTTCATAAACTGACTTTTAGGTAATAAAAGATAAATATTGGGTTGGCCATAACGTTCGTTTAGTTTTTTCCATGAGATGGCTCTAACAGCATGTCTTTATCATCATTCAAAACATTTTGTTGAATTGTGACAGCTGTCATACTAGTATGCATTGAAAAAATAAAACAAAAATACCTTACTGCCCTGGCTGGTGTGGTTCAGTGGATAGAGAGCTGAGCCTGTGAACCAAAATGATCGCAGGTTCGATTTCCAGTCATGGCACGTGCCTGGGTTGTGGGCCAGGTCCCCAGCTGGGGGCAAGTGAAAAGCATCTCATCAATCTCTCTCTCATACACCGAGGTTTCCCCGTCTCCCTCCCTTCCTCTAAAAAAATAAAATCTTTAAGAACAAAATTGGTGAATTTTTGTGCAACCATTTTAATATTGAAGATGGAAGATAATGCAACATTTTTGGTGTATCATGCTTTATTATTTCAAGAAAGGTAAAAACACAACTGAAACACAAGAAAAGGTTTGTGCAGTGTACGGAGAAGGTGCTGTGATTGAACGTGTCAAAGGTGGTTTGGGAAATTTCTTGGTTCTATTGACATTTTGGCCAAATAATTCTTTGCTGTGGGGCTTATTTGGAAGATGTTTAGCAGCACCCTGGCCTTTCTCCACTAGAAGCCAATAGTGGGGGAGAGCCAACATACTCAAAATATCCAAATCAACGAAGTTATTGGTGAAAATGAAAAATGTCCCTTACATTTCATGGGAAAAAAAAAACCCATAAGGACTTTTTGGCCAACTCAGTATTAGGTTATAATTAGATAAATCATTGAATTCAGTAGTTTTGGTGGTAAAATAGGGTTTGACTTTGATCTATGGGAACAGACTTGGCTTTTTGAAAGCTGCTTAACAGAAGTCACTGGGCATATACGTGACCTTTTATAGACAACCTCAGATAAGTTCATGAAGGAAAAAAAAAACAACAATCAGGCTGTTTGGACTTGGTTTTCATTTGTGAGCCCCTTATGTTGGTTTTTCATAATTGTGACCTTACAGTATTTCACAAAGATGAGAAAAATCCAACTGTCAGTATTTGCTACTCGAGCATCTCCATCTGTCCTATATAGTTCAAAGAGGAAATTCTATTCATTCCTCCTTCAGAATGTCCCCAACCCCATTCCTTACCCACTCTGCCTACCATTATCCAAAGGATCACTTCGCGTCCGCACACTGCAACCTCATGACATCTTGGCCTTCTTCTTCCTTCACAGATGTCATTTCCAGTGAACCCCCCACCTGGGCATCAAGGTTTGCATCTCTGTCACAATCGCATCAGCCATCAGGTTCTACACGCTCCAACACCGCCTTCTTTAACCTCTTATGCACTTGTTTTCCCTGCCCATAAAATTTAATATGCAATTTTATACCTTATATGCATGGTTCAAACTAAACCATGAAACTATTCCTCTGGGGGATTACATCTTATACATGCAGAACCCATCTTGTTAGCCCCAAACCCCAAAATAGCAGGTTAGAATTCAACAGTCCCCATTGCTGTTCAGAACTGGATTTTAATTGTTTAGTGATCACTTAATCTCTTCTGAAGTTTCTGAAAATACAAGGATTCTTCATAGAAAAATACAAAAAAAATGTAAAAAAAAAAAGTCAGGGTTTTCATGGAA
Source organism: Pteronotus mesoamericanus (assembly GCF_021234165.1). Lineage (NCBI taxonomy): Eukaryota > Metazoa > Chordata > Mammalia > Chiroptera > Mormoopidae > Pteronotus > Pteronotus mesoamericanus. The sequence continues at coordinate 19,854,856 of NW_026555137.1, forward strand.
TCTGCTCCATCTTCCCTAATCTCCCAAGTTAAGAAATTTAACAAGACCTCACCCTGAGATTAGTATTTTAGTAGGAAAAAACAGTTTGGGAGAACACTGTAAAAAAAAATTTAAACAGTCTTAGTTGTATAATAGATTGTAGACTAGGTTGAAAAAATACAGTGTGGGTCACCAGGACAAAACTTAAGTTAAATTCTAGTAACACCATGAAATTGCCAAAACTCTCCAGAGAAGCTGGGAAGAAGGACACAAGGGCAGGAAGAGGGCAGAGACGCCCAAGAGTGTAAACCTCAACTCCAACAAAGTTTGGGATCATTCGCCTTTAGAACACTTTCTGTAACACACAAAGTATTTATCAGGAGTTCCTTGGAAAACAGGTAAGACTGCAGACAGTAGGATGAAGACAGTTGGCCAGGTGTCTCCTTATAGGTCTTCTCAGAGTTTTTAATATGCTAACACTGAATCTCTAAGAAGGAAATGTGCTATACATAGCATTTCCAAAATACCGTTGACAAATTCCCAGAGCATTTCTGGGATCCAGCATTTTAGGACAGTATTTCAGGAAGTACTACTCATGGTTTTTAAAATTCATCCCTTGAAAGTTAAACTAATTTCTGTGAAAATAAAGGTCATACCAAAGTTGCTTTAAAAATACCACTTGAGCTTTCTGGGCCTTAAAATAGTATATTTTCTTTTTGTTTGGGTCGCTAGTTCGATTCCCAGTCAGGGCACATGCCTGGGTTGCAGACCAGATCCCCAGTAGGGGGGGCACATGAGAGGCAACCACACATTGATGTTTCTATCTTTTTCTCCCTCCCTCCCTCCCTCTCTAAAAATAAATAAATAAAACCTTTTTTTTTTTTTTTTTTTAGTTTTTTTCTCTTTGTGGAAAGTTCATTAAATGGGACAAAAAAAGCTATTGGTCTTAAAAGGTTTGCAGTAAAGCAGTGATTCTCAATCCTAAGGCATATTAAAATCACTGTAGACCTTTAACAAAAAGATCAAAATCTAGGTGTCATCCCAAATCAATTAAATAGGACTCTGAGAGTGGAGCCTATTGACTACTGTTTTAACAATGCTCAGTGATTCCAATGTGCAGCGGGTACAGAGCACTAAAAGTATGAGACCAACAAGGGTCTTATAAACTAAAAGACAGACAAAAAAAAAAAAAAAAAAAAGGAAAAGAAAAGGAAAAAAAAAAAGGTAGCTGCTGGTAATGGTTTCAAGTATGTTAAAGAAAAATAATTTCTGATTTTTCTCCTTTAGACAAATCTCCAAATCTTAAGTATTTATCATGCTCAGACTAAAGCAAAATAGTATATACAAAGATATAAGAACACCTAATAAATCCAGAATCTAGTTAGTGGACTTTCAATTTTCATAGGTAGGACATTTCTATTTTGTATGTCAATTAACCCCTCCTGACAACACAGGCTGGAGATATATGTTCCAGTCAGTCATCACATACAGAAATGAACTAAAATTACTTAATCTTTTAGAAACAGAATCAATGATTCACAAACTATGGCATTTTATTTCAGAGCCTTTGCTTACATTTATACAATATATTACATAATTCTTCACTGTTTGCAGAACCTAATATATACTTTATAGCTTTTATTCTATAAGCTTTTTCTTCAATGTTTTGCTGTCAACAAATCTTTACAGTCCTGTACAAATTTGAGTAACTTGAAACCATTTTCAACAAAATTAGTTACTGTAAGCACACACTACAAGACTGAAAATGCTTTTCTTAGAAAAGTTGAATGTAAAGGATTCTGACACGTTAGCATCTACAACAAAACGCTTTGAAATTCTCACGTCGTATTGCCAGAAAACAAATAAAACATGCCAGCCCCATTCAAAAAAAGTACACAGAACTACAATTAAAACAGTAAAACAGTCTGTACAGTAAAGTACTGTGTATTAACAGTGCCAGGTATTAAATAGCTTGAATGAACACATCCGCAATATACAAATGTCTTACAAAGGTGTAGAATTAAATACAAGTGCCAAACAGAACAGAGATTGGAATCATACAACATAAAGTCAATACAAGTGAAAACAATTCTGTGTTCATTTTGGATTTTATACAAGGCATTTAATTTTATAGGTCTACCACCCGATTAGCTATTTATACTTAAAATAACAACCATCCTTTTGAGACAGTTTATATCAACAACCTTGAACCATACTAATACAGTTTACTTGTTCCTGAAGTCTTCTTGTTGTAGCTCATAATAAAATAAGCAATACAAATGAATTATCTGTATTTAAGGAAAAGAAACATTTACAAGAAAACACAAAAATATAACTGTTATAATTCATTATGAATAAATATACACTTTGAACTGGCTAAGTACAATCTTTATACATTGTTTAAGATTTAATACAGTTTATTAGCCATTTTCTTTTTTTCACACAATGTATTATATCAAAATTAAAAAAAAATACTGATTTATAGAAAAATGGCAAAGTACAGTAGTTCCATTCCAATTTGAAGGGGTATGAAAAGCCACTGCAAGACCTTTTAGCCTAATTCAAACCTGTAAACATGTTCAGTCTTTTTTAAAGAGAATCTTTAATATTTGGTTACCAGGATTGATGTCTGATATCCTGTTAACTGCAGGTTTTGAAGTTATTACATGTGCTTGACTTATACAATTAAAGCCACCCTGAGGTGACTCTCTTTAAAAAACAATTAGCTTGTACAAATGAAAATAGGTTCATATTTTTCATAAATAAATGGAAAAATATCAAATGCTCCAGCTTTAACAAAATACAAGGGAATAGATATACAGTAAGTTGCCTTACCGTGTTCTGGCCCACCCGGTAACTACGCTTACTGTGTTGTCTCTACAGGCAGTGAAAAGCCTCCCTCAGCCACAGTGGAAGGCCTTCAAGTCACCAGACACACAATTCCCAGACAAGTTGGAAACAATTATTGCTTGAGGAAAAGCAGTTCATTGTACTTTTTCTTCATAAAAAAGTGCACTTAAGTGCCAAGTCAGCTTGTCAAGAAACAATTCTTAAATATAAAATAGTGCTTTGTCTGATTTTTTTGTGCCACTGTGCAGTATAAAAAAGACGTGGCCCTCAACAGCCATTAAGTGCAAAGTGCTTTAGCAAGTCCTGCTGTCACCTGCACTCAACTGACATTCCATTTTGTGATGCGCTGGACATGGATGGTTCAGCTAAAGTTAACATAACAGCAGCTGTTATGGAACTGGATGAAGGCGAAGAAGAGGATGAGGATGTAGCAGCACCTAAGGAAAGGGGAAAGCAAATCAGTAGTGTAATAAAAACTTATACAACACAATAAAAAGAAATAAAACACTAGACTACAATTCTGCTATATTCTCCAAAATCATTTAGCTTACAGGAGCAGTCAATTCTACCCGAAACCTATATAATTATATTAACCAATGTCACCCCAATATTCAATAAATTTAGAAAAAAAAAGCAGTCCAGTCTCACATCTCATAACGTAAAGAAAGGAAAACCTAGTGTATCTCAAGTGACTAGACAGTGTCAAACTACAGACGGAACTGAAAAAGGACAGACCAAGAAATGCTCCTGTCTGGATCAGACAAAGAAACATCCTGTGCCCAGTCTGTTAGGATGTGAAAATAAAATGAAGAGTAAACTTTCTGTAATGATAAAACATGTCAAAAGGAGCTTTGAATCCAATGGGAAAAATCTGTAATCCACCCAACAGTCTCTCCCCGCCCCCCCCCCCCGCAACCCAATTCCTGTATCTTTCTAGGTTTGGAGTTTCTTACGAATTTATTTGGTAATGGGAATGGAAGGCTAACTGCTTCTTAAAGATGAAACAGAAGGGTCCATAGCTCTACTACTGCCTTTGGCAACAGCTGACCACACCTCTCCCGGTCTCCTGAAACTCCTGCTTTGGCCATCTTCCCATGGTTTTCTTCGTTCAAGGCTACTTCTCAAGTTTGGCTGCTCCTGGCTTCTCCCCAGCCCCACCTCTAAAAGCTGGTTTACCCGAGCTCTCCTTTTTTCTACTCACATCCTTTCCTGGGTGACTTACTTAAGTTCTGGGGCTTTAAAAACCATTTTGCAGTAACTATTGTATTATAGATATGCAAATGGTTTGAAAATTATATCCCTAGTCCTGACTTTTCTCCTGAGCTATAAACTTAAATATCCCACTGTCTAGCTGGCATGCCACTTGGATGCCTAACATGCATTTTAAAACCTAACAGGGCTACAACAGCGCGTCTCATCCTCTGTGTGCTCCCCAACCTACAATCTGTATCCAGCTGTTCCAGCCCAAAACCAACAGGTCACCCTAATTCCTTCTTCGTCCACCACATTTAATCCATCAACAAGTGCTGGTAGCTCAACATTCGCTGCTCTCCATCTTTACTGAAACCACCCTGGTCCAAGTCACCATCCTCTAACTACTGCGGTGGGCTGCCTGGTCCACTCTGCTTCTACTACCCTCCAGAGGCTACTTTCCACAAGCCACACAGAGTTCTTTGAAAAATTATAAATAGATCATGTCATTTCAAGTAGATGTCCATCTACTTAGAATGAAGTCTGAACTCCTCATACTGCTTATCTACCTGGTATCTCTACCACTTACTTCTCACCACAATGGTTTTCCTTCCGCTCCTGAAAGCACCAAGCGTGTTCCCAGCTTAGAGCAGCTGTTCCCCACCTGGGCTGATTCTCCCCCCTAAAGGATATCTGGCAACGTCTGGAGGCATTTTTGGCTGTCATAACTGTGAGGAGCTCCTGGCATCTAGTGGATAGAGGCCAGAGAGGATGCTAAACACCCTATAGGACAACACCCCACAGCAAAGAATGATCTGGCCCAAGATGTCAACAGTTCTAAATCTGAGAAACTCTGTGTTAGGGAATACTTGCTGTTCTTCCTGCCTAGGACCATTTTATGGACTGAATTGTGTCTCCCCAAAATTTTATGTGGAAACTCTGCCTCTCAATGTGACTGTATTTGCATCAGGCCTTCAGAGAGGTAATTCAAGTTAGGAGAGGTCGTAAGGGAGGGCCCTAACTGAGCCAGACTGGCATCCTTGTAAGAGGGGGATGTGACAACCAGAGGTTCTGTCCACCGTGCGCACAGAGGACACCACAGGAAGGCGGCCATCTGCAAGCCAAGGGCAGATCTCAGGAGAAACCAAACCTGCTGACGCCCCGACCTTAGATTTTTCAGCCTCCAGAACGCGAGGAAGTAAACTTCTGTTGTTTAAACCTCCCACACAGTGGTACTTTGGTGTGTGAAGCTGAGCAGAAAACAAAACAAGTCTTTCCCTCAGATCCACTCCCATTCTCTTCACAGTGTTTTTTACTAACTGAAATTTTAAAAGGATGTTTTAGGAGGCAGATTGTAAGCTCTGTGACAGTAAACATTATTAATTGCAAAGTTTTTCTTCCATTTTACAGATGAGGAAAATAAGTCAGAGAGATTAAAGAACTTGCCTGAAGATATACAATCTAACTGCAGAGTCAAAAGCTGCTTTATGTTTAAGTAAATCAAGGTAAAAACACTTACTTTCTCTCTCTTTCTTCTTCAAACGCTTTCTTCTCCGATCAATGGAAGCTACTTCAGATTTTAATGACAGATAATGTTTTCTGATTTCTTGCAGTTTTTCTTGAAGAATTGTGATGCGTTCAGCACTTGTCATATTTTCAAGGTCCGCTGTGGAGTTAAAACTTTCATTAATATGTATTTTTGAACAAAAGTTTAACATACCAAAAAAAAAAAAAGTGTGGTTGTAGAATGAGATGAAGGCAGAAAAACTAAAAATACGGCTTGTAAATTATGTTTCCCTAAGGTTTTCTCCTAGCGTAGACCAATGCCTAGGGCATAATGTATGCACTAATGAATGTGTAGAATTAAAGATCTTACAACCTAAATATGTGTGCTAAAAATTCCACATTCATGTACAATATCACGAGTATATCCTTAAAAATCATGCTTAGAAAAAAGACTGGGAAGACACAAAAATGTTAAAATTGTATACATTTTTAAATGTCAAGAACGTGGATAAAGTTTTCTTTTATCCTCTTTTTGTTCTTTTTAGATTGTTTTTATGAGCACGTATGAATAACTTAAATTGGAGAAAGTTTTTCAAAAGCTCTAAAGCAATTTTCAGTATCCTAAGAATATTTCTCTGTGTGAGAAACTCTGGGGTAGTCTCTTTTTTTTCCAAAAAATTTTTTATTATGGAGATTTCTCATGTATGCAGAAGTATAAGAGTAATATAATGCAGCCCCATACACTAGTCACCCAGCTTCAGTAATTAGCACTTCCTGGCAAATCTCACCTCATTCGTATACCCTTTGTCTACTCCTTACCCCACGTCAGAATACTTGGTCAATGTTGGTATTTCCCTCAACTGCCTTACATTTTTTTCTTTTAGCAATTTGTTTATTCAAATCAATATCCAAATGAAGTCTCTAGAATGCAACTGGTTATTGTGTCTCTCAGTTTGGTCATAACCTCTTTTTCTAGAGTTATCAGCATCAAGAGTTACTAGGAGAAAGTTTCTACAGATTAACTGTTAATTTAGTATCTGTCACTTACACATCTGAAAGCTCCATTTGTAAACTTTGGGTAATCGATTACTGGGTTCCTTGAGATCAGGATCCTTGTCACCATTCTTGCCACATTTTCCTGGGGACTGTGTCCTTGCAGGAGATTTGGTGCTGTGAGACTTCATCCCCGCAGACACGGGTTTGACCGGCTGAGTCTTAGTTACACTTTCCCCAGCAGAAAGTTCTTCGCTATCACTGCTGTTTGCTGAAAGGAAAATACAAAGAAAAGCATTAGTAAACAGAAAAGTAACAAAGACTTTGTCATAGATTTTAATGGACAATTTAAAATTAACCATTTGAATTTATTACTACAGTAAACAACTTGTTTTATAGATCCTGCCTAACAACCTGGAAAATCATCATGTACAAATGCGCCAGCATCACAATTAAGCAAAACAAAAACAAAAATTCTTCTTACCTGAATTGTCACTAATATTAAAAGAAAACTAACTAATTTTCCATTATACCTGGTAGACTGTCAAATATACAGCAATTATATGAATGGCTTTTTATTCTATCATGTTAACATAGAGTACAGAATCTTTTAAAATGAGTTATTATTGAAACTTCTGAATTTTAACATTTTAGACTATATACATGTATGCTACTCCTTTGGCCCCAATGATGCATTAATCATCATATTCAATACAGATTATTAGGGAGTAAACTCTAAGTTTTGATACATACAATGAATTTCCTAAGTAACTCCTACATCATGGCTTGATGACTGAAATAAACCATCAGTTTTACCACAGTAAATATATTCAGTGATTTATGAAAAACTCTGAAGTCTATGTAATATTGTGTTACATCTGTCTTTGCTGACTAAAGCCTCAGTAATAGAAGGGAAATGCTTACTTAACACCTTGACAGTTTATCATGTGACTAGGTGATGGTACCCATACTCCCATCAATGACCTCTTTCTGGATACAAAGTATTATTTTAGATTCCATGAAAGCTAAATTATTTTCAGAGAGTGGTATCCCCATTCTGATTTACCAAGGCATAAGCCCAATAATTAAAATGTGAAAACACAATTAACAGCTATAGCTCTATATTATTTGGATGTTAACTGGCTTGCTGAAGATGACACCTCTTAGGAAATGTCATTTAAATGGTTAAAATCCTGAAGACAAAATCAGAGTATAATTTAAAAAATGCTTTAAATATCCTGTCAGTTATTCCAAATAATTGATGATCAAATTGGCATATATTTATTGATTCTTCATTTAACAACAGCTACCAAAAGAAAAGAAGTATAGTTAGGCTCTCAAGGCCTGAAAAATATCCTAGATAAGAAAAGTACACAGCAACTCCTCCCACTGTGGTGTTTCAAGAATGAAGAAACTCCACACTCTCTCACAACACACTCCTTAATCAAATCCCCTCCCAGTCCCCCCACTGCTGCTCTGGGACCCTGGCAACTCCTAACTAAGCCCCCAAGGCCTGGCCCCACTCTGATGCAGTGGTCTGCCTCAGCCTGGCTTTCATGGCCTTGCTGAGCACAGCCGCCCGGGGCCCCAAGGAACGCCATATTCACCGCCTGGAAGTCATATGGGCTCAGCAGAACCTCGGGGAGCTGGCCGCATAACCCTTTTCTGCACTGAAGTGCAGCCAAGCCGGCCGATAGCAAAGGTCAGGCAGTGGAGGTGGCAGGAGTCTCCTGGAAGAGCAGCAGGAGGTCAGTGTGGGGCACCTGAAAAAAAATTCTTTACATATTTTCTGCTTCTCACTTTGTCTACAAAAGAGAGATAAAATGTGCAGCTCTCAGGAGAAATACAGTATATATATTTCCTGTAGGTCAATGAACAGAGTCATTGCTAAAATTAAGGCTTTAGTTAAGAGCACACTTAACCAATGTATATATTGTTCACAGCTACTCTTTGCCACATAGTTTGAAGTAGCAAAGATAAAGGTGGTAACTGGAGTTGTTGGGATTAAAGCTCTAAAGCCATCTTGGTTGTTCTCTTCCAGGCTGATTTTGCCTTGAAGAGTTACAAAGCAATCAATTTCATCATAATGAAAATAATACACAGTTGAAGCATTTCATAATGTGATATGACAAAGGGAAAGAACTATGGGACATAAAATTAAGACGAAGATGTTCTTTTCCATATTGTATTAGATGTTATTTTAAAAAGGATTACCTGCTCATTCATCAGCAATGAATACCACTGCTGAGTAAGACCAAACTGATTAATCCTAGAATTTACCTAGGATGAGAAGATTTCTGTGTGACTTTTTTGAGGGTAGTGACAAAATTAAAATATTGACCTATCCCCATTCTGAATACCCTTTCCTTAATGGGGAAAAAACATATCCACCATAATTTTTTAAATTATAATTGACATGAAACAATTACTTTCAGGCCTGTAACATAGTGATTCAACATTTATATACCTTACGAAATGATCACCATATCCGCCATTATTTTTATATTTAAAAAATTAGAGGTTTCACACTTACTGCCTTTCCCCTTCTTTTTGTTGTTTACCACTGTTGCTTTATGGCTTCGTTTCTGCTTTTTCGATGAACTTCCTCCTCCCTGAGTTTCTTTCCCTCTTTTCTGACCTGTACAGGCTACGACAGGAAAAAAATTATTAACACAAAATAAAATCAAGCTTTTCCTAGGTATAAATTAATTCCACATTTCAGAAGCATAGAACAAGGTGAAACTACATGTTCTTTAGGAGATTATAAATTAGTATAAAATGTAGTATTATTTTTAAAATAAATTATTAATGAGCTGATTTATTACACATAAAAAAATTAGAGTTTAAAAAAAAAACAACTAAGTGTAAGCATCCTTCTTAGAAAAATCAGATATAAAGTGGAAATAGTTCTCAATATAGTACTGAGAATTTATGACATCTAGTAGTAATTCAAAAACAGGCATATGTTGAAAATAATAACTAAATTTTGCTAAAATTCAGTAAAAACAAAAGATTTAGTTACAGGTTAAAATATTATTGATATATCTTATAATGATATTAATATAATTTTAAATGATATAATAGGATAAATTTTAGTAGTAATTCACACTTAGTTATATTACATATTTATTTATTTCAACAATAACTTAGTTTCCAGGGCACTGGTTAACACAAAAAACATTTACAAATCCAGCATAGTTCTAAAAAACGGTTCATCCTCTTGGTAGGAAAATACTCAAAAACAATAAAAATGCCTCCCTTGTTTTCAAGGACTAGCCCAAGTCCTAAATTTTCACTAATCTTCCCTGATGCTCAGGCTTCACTGATTAATCACTAAACTGTAGTTTCTATATTATTCTTTTCTGATTCTTTCTTACTGTACTGTTTTCTCCCAGACTATACAGTAAGCTCTTTTTCCAGAGATGAATAAAGTCCTATCTATTCAGTTCCAATGTCAGATACTGCAATGTCACAATATAGTTAATATTAGGATAGAACTATGCCACTTTTGCTGTGAAACAGTTTCTTAATCCTGTTACCAATGGTAAAATCAACTTTGAGCATATATGACATGGCTTCCTTGGTCAAAAAATGGAAGGCTGCAACTTCCTAGTTTTTTGGGGGTTTTTTTTAAGTGGACTATTGTTAACTTTTCCTAAAACTATTTTTATATTACAAAGTGAAACATAAACAAGGTGACTTAGATATTGACTATATTGAAGCACAGACTCTTAAAAATATTTGCCAAGTTTTTCTCGAAGAGTTTAATTTTGAAACTTTTAGCTACAAGAAACAAATAGCTTAATGTAGGCTAAATTGGAGGAAAATCCTAAATCTAAATAATTCTCTAGTATCAACAGACACCTTTATCAAAATGAGGTCATATGAAACAGGCACTTAAAAAATTAGCCCTGGCTGGTGTGGCTCAGTGGATTGAGCGCCGGCCTGCGAACCAAAGGGTCACTGGTTTGATTCCCAGTCAGGGCACATGCCTGGGTTGTGGGCCAGGTCCCTGGCAAGGGGCGCATGAGATGTAACCACACACTGATGTTTCTCTCCCTCTCTTTCTCACTCCTTTCCTCTAAAAAATAAATAAAATCTTAAAAAAAAATTATCCCTAAAGGATATAAATTCTAAAAAAAATATTATATGCTTTGATTTGATAAAGCACATAGTCTCTGACACCCTAATTTTGGAAGTTCTCAGGGTTCTTAATTTAGTAACCTAATCAAAGTTAAAATTCGACAGGGCAATATTGACTCAGTCTATTAAAGCACAAGCTATCTTATCTTTCTTAAAAAAATATTTTAATCTTTCATAAGATATGAGGAACACAGTTAAGGAAACAATCTCTTATGCATTATAATCCTTAAAATTTTATCATATTATTGTTGAAATCATCTACGACACAGGCTTTTTTAGTTTTGAAGATTATTTATGTCTGGACAAGTCAGTTCCATGAGATAGTATGGCACACGAATACAATCATAGAAGCTTTATCTGTGAATATGGAAAAAAAAGACCATCTCAATTTAACTGCAACTATAGTTTTTACCGAATACTAATTTTTCAAAAATATAGGGTTATGTCAAGTATATCTCAATAAAGCTGGGGGAAAAAATTTGTGTGACAAAACCTGGATTTTTGTATCTTTTTAAGCTTAGCTAAAATCTTGAAGCTGACATACTAAAACCTGGTATGCCACATAAAATACACCTCCTATCTAGTACTGTATCTTCACAACGGAAAAGTAAGTTTTTGAAGCCAAGTATTAGGCTAGAGTATACTGATTTAAAGACACTCAAATGAAGCGGTTTGTAAGAAAAATGATGACAGAAGTACAGCCACAGCACTATCAAAAAGCACCAAAACCTTTGGAGAGTACTAGTTTGAATTTCCACTTTTAACAACTAGACAGAAAATTAAAAAAAAAGTATTACTGTAGGTTATTAATATACACACTCGTTCTTCAACTTGTAGCTGTGCTTCTGAGAAAGCATCAGATTACAAACTCACACACGTTAGGGTTCAAAGTCAGCTTGACAGCGTTGCCCGAGGAAAGCAGTGCCTGGGCAGTCGGTTGCTCCAAACCCCTCCCTACACACGGTATCTGGTTAAGGGTGGAGGGGCCTGTCAGTCAATCAAAATGTGAGAAACTGCACATCTCCACGGCAAACGGCGTCACAGACATACATTTAAGCGGCTCAGGCCGCCTGGGCCACGGCGCACACTGTCAATCAGGTCTGCACGGGGCCTGGCGCCACGGGTCTCCCCCTCCTCCCGCGCCCTCACCGCGCTGCCCCCGGCAGGCCCGGCACGGGAAGAGCGCCGGACACGCGGCCGCGCCGCCTCACCTTTCTCCGCGGGCTCGGGCTCGGGCTGGGCGCTGCTGCTGGAGCTCACGCTGGCGTCGCAGCCCGCGGGCGAGCTGTTCCCCTCCGACTGCAGGTCTTGCAGCTCCCCGGCAACGCTGTCCACCTCGATGGTGCTGTCGGTTTCGCTCTTGATGCTCCGGACCTCTTCTTGGTTTGGGGCCAGCGCTTCTGACACTGTCACAGAGGACGGCTGCCGGCTGGCCTCCGTGACAGTGACTGAGGACGGCGATTCCGGGGTGGTAGGCGGGGTGTTGAGCACGGAGTTGCTGCCGCTACTCGGGAATTCCGCTTTCCTGTCACCGACTTCCAGGGGCTTCTCCTCGGGGGGCTGGCTGTCGGCACTGGCGGGCGTGGGCGCCTCCAGCTCGGTGCTGGGTGAGCAGCTCTCCTCCTCGGCCACGGGCTGCAGGGTCCCCTCGGCGGGGCCCTCCTCGGAGGCAGGGTGCGGCGGGGAAGCCGCGGCCTCCGTGTCAGAGTCTGAAAAAAGCTCCTTCAGCGTTTTTTTAGGCCACTGTCCTTGAATACTCGACCAGACATCTTTTCGATCTTTAGCTCGGCTGTTCTGAAGTCTTTCATCAGAGTTGTTTAGAAGTTTTATCCTTTTTTCTGCCACTTCTGAAAATCCGGAATAGAAACCAGTCGTCCGCAGAGATTTTCTTTTTTCCTCCAAACCGTTGTATTTTTTAGTTGGTGTCAGCTTTGCTTTTGACTTTTCTTCTTCATCTTCATCTGAAGAGCTGTTGCTACTGTTTTCTACGCAAAGGGATTCTTTGTTTTTGGCCTTCTCATCCTTTTTGCTGGGTGATCCAGTTTTTGAGCACTCCTCTGTATTGCAATACCTTCTTTTTCCACGTTTTACTTGTGGCTTTGAGGATTTATCTGTGCTGTCCTTCTTGGCATCTTTTCTCTTTTTTGTGACTTCATCTTCTTCATAATCAGAATCTTCAGATAATCCTTCTATATCTTTTCTCATTCTTTCTGGAGATTTTGACACTGGTTTAGATATTATCAAATCTGCATGAACCTTGCTTTCTTCTAGCAAAGATGAACTGTTCTGTTGCTCTTTTGAAAGAAGATCATTTCTGGCGTGGGCCAAGTAGTCAGTCTTACATTCCTCTTTGCTGTTACTGCCCATGTCGTGAGCCCCCGTTTCATCCTCCTGCTCACTGTCTTCAGCAGAACTATCAGAAGCTAGAAAAGAAGAAATAAGAAAAATGATGAGTATGCTAAGACGACTAGCAGTGTCTTTTCTGTGCCAGGAATTTTATATATTAGCTCTTATGTTTTAGCCATCCCGCTCGCCAGGTTTGCTCTGTTTTACAAGTGAGGAAGCAGCTTCACAGAATTAAGACACTCACTCACCCAATGGTGGAAATGTCTGTATCATGCCTGGGGTGGCAGTTTTACTACTATATACTTTTGCCATAATTCATAAATTGTGAACATAAAAGTCATCAATTTTATTGTCTGTAAATTATACCTTAATAAAGCTGATTATAAAAAAGAAACCTCTCCAATCTATGAGCAGAAAATAGTAGAGCCAGGATATAGTCCCAGACCGTTGTAACTCCAAAACCTGTATTCTTACAAAAGGATACCCTTCATTTTCTATGTAGCAATGATTATTCAAGGATTTTTATACACAATGGATTTCTACAACGAATACTTGAAAGAATGGCACAATTAACTAATGATCTTACATAAAAATATTTATAGTATTTTTTTAATGTGTTACAGTAAATAAATTCAATTAAGAATAAAAATAATAGCTTTTATTATGACTTTAACAAAACATTTATTGAGAAACTGGTATATGCTAGGTACTTTGATATGCTTTTTGCGGATATTTTCAATCTCACAATAATGCTGGGAGGTATGTTTTATCAGCCCCGTGTTACAGTTTAGAAAACTAGAATTTAGAGAGGTTAAACTACTCCAAAGAGCTAGAAAAAGTCCAGATGAAATCTAAGTCATTTGACTGTGGAATTCAAAATCTCAACTACAACGCTGTACTGAGAAATCCATGTAGTATGTTCTTTAGCTGAGTTTGTTTAAAGTAAAAAAAAAAAAAAAAAAAAAAAAAAAAATTGATACAATTAAGATGGCTAAAAACATTTAAACTTCACAATGTGTTACTGCATAATTAAATATTTAAAATTATCAATGCAATACATATATATATGGTTATAACTATTTCTTATGACAGTTATTACCATGATCTCAATATTCTATTTGTTGATTTTTGAAGATTAGCCAGCTTTAAGCAAGGAGGATTTTCTCTTATTAACATCCCTATCCGCCTTTTCCCCATACTTTCTTTATTTATACGTATGTTAATTATAATTTTTATAACATACGAAAATGTGGTTCATTACAGAATAGTACACTCGATATTTCCTTTCTTGTATAGCCTTTTATTTTTCCAAGAGTTTCCTAAAGTTGTTTTCTACACATTATGTCTTCCTTTTTTATATCTTCCACATTTATTTCAAACGCTCCATTAAGTCAAGCATTCTATCCAGGTTCCTCACTCACCAAAATCGCTACTCTGGAGGCCTGGTTTCTGCTCCATCCAGCGGGCTGCTCTCTGGGTCAGTTCTGGCAGCCATCATCCTGGGAATCCCCTGCACGCTATCTTTTGACCTAGACCCACTGTTAAAATTAATCTCACACCTTCTTTTGTTTGTTTGTTTATTCTCATATTGTGTTGGAGCACATTACCTACTCATTTCCTCAAACAGGTATTGCGAGAAAAATATTCTTTGTCCTTATATGTCTGAGTATGTCCTGACCCTCAAACTCCATTGTGTGATGACTAGTTTAAACAGGTACAGAATTCCAAGATGATAATTATTCTCCTTCAAAATTTTGAAGGTACAACTGACTTCTTTGCGTCAGGCATACGGTGCTGAAAACACTACTTTCATCTGTTTTCTCATTCCTTTGTGGTGACTTTTTTGTTCCTGCTATTATATAATCTCATAATAATGCACTGTGGCATGGCTTTTCCTTCACAACTTCGAGTACTTGGTGGGCTCTTCCCATGTAAAGATTTGTCTGTCAGTTCTAAACGTATTTTCTCTTTTAGTTACTTGCTAATTTCTCTCTCCCTCAAGGCTTATTTGTCCTTAGTAAGATACACCCGCCCCCACAAGAAAGAGCGAGAAAGCATGCTCTATATATGTAACATAGAATGTGACACAGAGCTAAGAAGCTCTATTCCTTGCTAAGGAATAAAGTACAAATCACCAAATCAATAATATAGTTGTGAGACAGTTAAAAAAAAAACCCTAGTTGTTTTTTTCAATTGTTGCTTATTTTTTTAATTTTTTTTTTTTTAGTGACGCATACCAGATATGCTGTTTCCATGGCTTCCTGATTCCTCATGGTATTTGATGGGATTTTAAAAACAATGCTAGTTTCTCCCCAATATAAAACACAAAGAGATATAAACACATGAGTACATTCAAAGAACACAGGTCTATGTGTGTGTGTGTCGGGGGGTACTTGCTAATTTCTTCCTGTTTTCACTGTTCCTAGATTGATACTCCATGTCACTTACCTTTTCTCTAAGATTTCCATCACTGCTTTCTTATACTGTCTACAAGATTCCCTCAACTTTCAATTTTAAGTCTCTATTAAATTTTAATTTTAATTTCAAGTTTTTCTTGTTCTTTGCTCCTTTTCCTGTCATTCTTGGTTTCCAGATACTTACAGGTTCTCTGCAATTATTTAATAATCAGCAGATACTCATAGGCTGTCTGAGATTATGTCATAATCAGAGAGATAATAATTCACTTTTTGTTACCTTCATTATCCCTCTCTTCAAAGGCCATTTCTTCCGTTTGTTTTAGTTTCCATCTTTTATGTTGGAGCTCTCCTTGATTATTCAGATGTAAGGGTGACCTACTAAAACTTGACTGGTTTATTCATGAATACACTTTCTACTAGATGATTCATCAGGGATCTAGTTTACTCAAGCAGATTTCTAGTGGCAAAATGTGAAAGACTGGTGTCTAGAGACATTTAATTTCTCCACAGAACTCTGACCACCACCCACCCTTCTCATTCTGTTCCCAGCCTATTTCATGCCAAGAGTATAAACTCCTATTTGTATTCTACATTCACAGGTGGGGTCAATTTTTTTATTTCTTCCTTTTCTTTTTTTTTTTAACTGACTTTTAGAGAAAGAGAGAGGGAGGGAAAAAGAAACAAAACATCGATTTGTTGTTTCACTTACTTATGCATTCACTGGTTGCTTCTTTTATGTGCCCTGACCAGGGATAGAACTCGCAAATGTTGGCTAATCAGTACAGGCCTCTAACCAACTGAGCTACCTGACCAGGGCTCAATTTTACTTTGTATATATGTATATCCATACACATATGCATTCATAGCAATAACTGTTTTCTAACTGGAAATATCTGAGGTGTCAAATTTCATCTATGGTCATAAATAAAATAAAATTCTCCAAAGAAAACAGCATATTTCAAATGTTAAAAATATGCCAAGGTGATGCTCACTGTTTAACTGTTTACAATAGGAAAAATAACAGAAATAACCTAAATGTCTTTTGTAATGAACTGATTAGATAAAACAAGTCACACACAAAGAATCAGAAACTGGAAGTGCTCTGGACTTCACAGAAACAACACTGGAAGGAAAAAAAACAAAACAAAACAGAAAACAATTGAACAATGTCAATAATACTATTAAGGAAAAACTTCAAATCCAGCTAAATCATGAATAGAATAACAATATTTTTAGATCTGCAGTCTCTAAAAAAATTACCTTTCCCCTTAATGATTTGTTCTTAAAAAGTTACAAGAGCCTTGGCTGGTGTGGCTGAGTGGACTGAACGCTGGCCTGCAAACCAGAGGGTCGTCGGTTCGATTTCCAGTCAGGGCACATGCCTGGGTTGCGGGCCCAGGTCCCTGGTGCGGGGGGGCATGAGAGAGGCAACCATACATTGATGTTTCTCTCCCTCTCTTTCTCCATCCCTCCCCTCTGTCTAAAAATAAATAAAATCTTTAAGCAACAAACAAACAAGTTACAAGAGAATGTGCTCCATCACAATGAGAGTGTACCAAAGACAGCAAAAAAAAGATATGAGAAACAAAAAACAAAACAAAACAAATCCAAGGAGTACTCTGAAGAGCGTCCCCTTGCATGGGACCTCCCCGGGAAGGGAGCCTGTACCAGAGGCGGAAGGAAAGCAGTTCACATCAGCACAAGGTTATTGCCAAAGAGGGCAGTCCAAGAGCTGGCACCCCCGAGATGCCTGATGGCCCCTGATGATCTCTGACCTTGACTGGATTCTTTATCTGTATTGTTTGTTTGGACTATGTGGTGATGAACGTCCAGCTCTCCCCTTAATGTCTTGTGGGCTAATACTGGGATCAGCTGATGACATCATTTTACCCAGCAAAAACACTTTGTTTTGACCTACACCTGAAAGTTAGAGATTTAAGTAGAGATATATCGATATAAGATAAGCCTAGAATAAAAAATTACAGATTGCTGCACCCCTTGAGCATATTCCTGCTCGTCTACGACTACATCTTGTATGGTGAGAACTGATGTTTCTCAGACTCCCTTATGACCCTGTCCACTCTGAATTCCCTTAGAGAGCTTTTGCAAACTCTCCAAAAAGTGAAATATGAAATCACAAAATAACCTGGAGACTCTTCAGATAACATTCTCAGGGAGTCTTCATCTAACTGGAAACAGTGCCTTTTCTTATATAGCTAAGCCTAAAGTTGCTACTCAGTTTTTTAAAACAATTATCCTCTTTAGGAATATATATAGATTTAATAAAATTCTTAAAAAAAGGAATTATTACACTAAAATCAGGATAGTAATTACTTCTGGGCGAGACATACTGAATTCTTTTTTTCTTTTTTGAGATTTAGTATTTATTAATATCCCCACTGATTCTATTTTTCATTCCAAATTCAGTGCAAATGCTATTTTTACCAGCATCGTTATTACATTCATCGAATGGCATGAAGCCATCTTTTTTTAATTGTTATTGGTTTCAGGTGTATAGCTTAGTGGTTAGACAATTCAGAATTATTTTAAGTAAATATTATTCATTCACCACTGTGATACATATAAAAATGTTCAATTATTCTTTAAATTATAAATACAATTTCCCATATATTGTTCTGCATGTCTGATACATTAGAAAATTAGGAAAAATGACTTTTAGAATATTTAGACCACTTAGTTTATAGAATGAGTTCATGTAAATATCTGTCTGAAATATGAGACAAAACCAATTTCCGTTATACTCACAATCATTAAAAAACCTGAACTCAAAGTTATGAAAAATGTAAAATATTTTTACTGAGGTACAGATCAGATCCCTGCCCATAAGGTTTACTAAATCTCCCCATCCACCTGTCCTCATCACTTTTACTGATAGTTAGACTTTATTTTGCCTTAAATATTAAGCAGTAATGCCACCATAAAAGAGAAAATAAACATAATCAAGATAAGCAAAGTAATTATTCTTTACCAAAAAAATCAATATAATTTTATAGACTAATATGACATAACACATATTACTATATGTGTACATATAAAGTACATAAAACTATACTTTACATGGAAACTGAAAGGATGGTACCTGAATAAAAGCAGTGTCAGTACAATAGGGTGAATATTAAATTTTAACTAAAATTTAATGGTGTCTCTGGATCTACCAACAGAAATATTTCTAAGCCTCAATCAGTAACTGATTTTATTTCAAGTAATAATAGAGCTAAAAAAATTCTGATTCAATTAAAAAAATTTGATAATGTCACTGAATTATCTTTATAGAATTTGATTTATAAAACTAAAAACAAACATTTGCATGCAACAGGACATTTGTTATATTTACCTTGAAGTCCATTAAGGATAGAAGTAATTTCTATGGATTTAATATGAGCAGTATCAGAGTTTTTGGCATCAGTAAGATCCAGTTTAGATGCCATTTCAGGAGATGAATTTGTCTGAAATGGTGGTTTTGACAAGCGCCGAAGTTTACAGTTTTTTGGAGAATATTTATCATCTTTGTCTTTTTCTTTGTCTAATTTATTCTAGGTTAAGGGAAAAAGAAATCTCACGTTAGCCATAATTTATCACGACCCTCATTTATTACTAACATTGTTAATACTAAGTTTAACTTTTAAGTTATAAAATATATTAAATAACAAAAAGATACATGAAAAGTCCCCAAAAAACAGCCAGAGTTGTTTTTCAAAGTTATTTAACAAATACTGCAGGATGAGCAAAAAGTTTTTAATATTTACATTTATATAGTTAAAATAAATTAGCAACCAGATAGCCAAGCAAGCCGCAATACTGCTACTAACTGGTGTTATAAATTGTTGAAAATAGGCTTAAATATTCATTTAAAAAAGAAACACAATTTCAACCTGAGAGTTTTAAAACCTGTAACACTCTCCATATAAAATGTGCCTTTCTGTACGTAAGTGACAGTGTTGACTGTACCAAATCTAGCTTTAGATAAATTTGCTTTTTCAAGAGAGTATTTCCAAATCTACTAACACTAGTGCACACACACACAATGCATAAGGTTGGAGGAAAAGTTCTTTAATTAAGAGTTATGATGCAGGACTTCTGGCCAAGATGGAGACGTAGGTAGATAGGCTTTGCTTCCTCGCACAACCAAAAAGATGGACAATAAATTTTTAAAAAAAAACAAAACAACCAAAACTGTCAGAAAATCAACCTGTATGGAAGTCTGACAACCAAGGAGTTAAAGACACATTCATCCAGACCAGTAGGAGGGTTGGAGATGGGCAGCCAGGGCAGAGAGGACAAGGCTGTGGACTGGGTAGGTGAGGCAGAGACTGGCCGACTTGACAGTCCCACATTCATGTGCAGATAAGCTGGAACTGGGGAGCACCCAACACAGGTTTCCAGAGTGAGAAAAGAAATTCTCAAAACCTCTGGCTGTAAAAACTTGTGGGGTCACTGTGGCAGGGGAAACTCCCTGCCTCACAGTGGTGCTCATTGGAGGGACCCACAAGGTCCTAGAACGCACACAAACCCAGTCACCTGAGGATCAGCACCCGAAGGGCCCAATTTGCTGTGGGTAGTCAGGGAAGCAACTGAAAGCCAGCAGAGGGAGCCAAGCAAGCGCCATACAGTGTCACAACACAGCGACCTGGGTTGCCCTGTCCTGGTGAATAACTAAGGCTCTGCCCCTCACAATGTAACAGGGGCACCGAGACAAAGAAATATGGTCCAAATGAAAGAGGTCAAAACTCCAGAAAAAGAACTAAGCGATGAGGAGACAGCCAACCTATTAGATGCTGAGTTCAAAACACTGGTAATCAGGATGCTCACAGAAATGGTTGAATATGGCCACAAATAAGGGGAAGAAGTGAAAGTTATGCAAAGTGAAATAAAGAAAAATATACAGGGAACCAACAGTGAAGGGAAGGAAACTGGAACTCAAATCAAACGATTTGGAACAAAAGGAAGAAATTAACATTTAACCAGAAAAGAATGAAGAAACAAGAATTCAAAAAAATGAGGAGAGGCTGAGGAACCTCTGGGACAACTGGGACTTTAAACGTTCCTGCATCCGAATCATAGGGTGCCAGAAGGAGAAAAAGAAGAGCAAGAACTTGAAAACTTATTTGAATAAATAATAAAGGAGAACTTCCCCAATCTGGCCAAGGAAATAGACTTCAGGAGATCCAGGAAGCTCAGAGAGTCACAAAGAAGTTGGACCCAAGGAACCACACACCAAGGCACATCATAATTTGGTTACCGAAGACCAATAAATATACCGAAGACCTTAAAAATAAGGACAGAATCTTAAAAGCAGCAAGAGAAAAGCAGAGAGTTACCTACAAAGGAGTTCCCATAAGATTATCAGCTGATTTCTCAAAAGAAACCTTGCAGGCAGGAAGGAGCTGGAAAGAAGTATTCAAAGTTATGAAAAGCAAGGACCTACATCCAAGGTTACTCTCTCCAGCAAAGCTATCATTTAGAATGGAAGGGCAGATAAAATGCTTCCCTGACAAGGTAAAGCTAAAGGAGTTCATCATCATGAAGCCCTTATTATATGATATGTTAAAGGGGCTTATTTAAGAAAAAGAAGATGAAATCTATGAACAGTAAAATGACAACAAACTCACAACAATCAACAACTGAACCTAAAAACAAACTAAGCAAACAACTAGAACAGGAAGAGAATCATAGAATGATTCTGGAATGGAGAGTTATTATCAGAAGGTGAGGAGGGAGAATGGAGGAAAAGGTAAGGGAATAAGAAACATAATTGGTAAGTACAAAGTAGACGGGGGAGGTTAAGAATAGTATAGGAAATGGAGAATCCAAAGAATTTATAGATATGACCCAGGACATGAACTCAAAGGTTGCGGGGCGGGGGGAGCGCGCAGGGGGACTGGGTGGGAATGGTGGTGAAAGGGGGGTTGCAGGGCAGAGGGGGAGAAAAGGGAGAAAAAAATGGGACAACTGTAATAGCATAATCAGTAAAATATACTTCAAAAAGTTATGATGTAGAGAAAAATAAGTGCTTACCTTTATTTTCTTCCGATGTTTTATCTTTGGCACATTTTTATCAGCAGGCCTAACTATTTTATCTGCTTTAATCCATTCATCATACCTAAAATTAAAGGAAATGAATATAAATATGCAAAACACATACCACAGAAATACTTATGCCATATTAAAGCGAAACTCATAAATAGAATCATAACATTGTAGAACTGGAAACAACCCTGGAGATCATTTAGTTCAACTTCCTGGTTTGACGCATAAGGCTGCCAAGGACCAAAGGGACAGATGAAATGACTTGCCCCAGGGCATAATGTCAGCCAGAAGCTAAGGTAATATGCTCCAGTTTGAAATGACATTGTGTGACAGAAGAGCATTGTATTATAACATACGGATAATGCAAAATAATCTAGAAAAAAAAATCTCCTCATTAAATAGTGGGAAAGCGCTGCTCTGCCAAGTTTCTCAGTATTCTGAAATGCGTCCTGCACGTACAGACAGCCAAGAGTCCAGCTGTGTGGCCTCTCTACTCACTGCTGATGTCTGCATGATTTTACAGGATGCAAATCACTGCTGGCTGCAATAAAGCTATTTGTTTAAAGCAAAAAAAAGGACTGTTCCTTTTTGTAAAAACTCAAGCTAGAAAGAGGAAACATTAGAAACAAATTAACCTCTCCAATAAATTCAATAAAAAACAAACAAATTAACCGCATTTTACATTAAAAAATTATATACATTATTGTGGAAAATGGAAAACTCACTGCCATTTTTAACTCTACAACATGAACAGCTAAAAATATGCTTTTAAATGAAAACGTCCTCATTATTAGAGGCAATAAATGAAGTAATAGAGTCTCTAAGTCAGTGAGTAAATGACTTGGGCCATTACTTGACTAATATATTACATTCTTGCTCTAGATTGGGCCTAGAAAGTGTTTCTAACAACTCCCAGGCAGGGTTAGACACAGCTCTAACCCTGGCTGCAGGAAAGCTCGGGCTCAACTCCACGACGGGAATGTCTGTATCTGCTGGAAGCTGTTGAGGCCACAGTGATGGAGAATGAGAAAGGAATGGGATGAGCCCTAGGAAAGTCTTTACGTTCCCTATTAACTAGTAATGTGGCCCTGCTCAAGCCATTCTCAAATATTTTTATAAGACTGTATTAAAAAATATATATAAAAATAAGACTACATATCACATACAGTCTTTTTTTAGGGTCAAATATTTGATAAGTACTTTAAAAAGTTTTCAAGCAAATATTATCCTTCTACTAAACACAACCCTTTTAGTACTTATACTGGCACAGTAGCACCTACCTGTATGTTTGCAGTACTTTTAATTTTCCCATTAGTACTGAAAATTGCATTATGCTTGAGAAGAAAGTGATCTAGTTCCTTCCAAAATTGGAATAGAGGTGGAGAATAAAGAGAAAAATATCTCCACCCTCTGCAAAGCTGAATGTGAATTACTAAAAGTTCCTCTTATTTTAACGTAGTTATACTTTGTTTATAAGAAAACAAAACAAGCTATTTTGTTAGGCTTTTTTTTTTTTTTTTTACCTTTCTTAACCAGACTGTTATGTACAGTTTTACAATACCAGACACTTCTGCTACCCACAGGAACACTACTTAATTCAACTTGGTTTTTGACATGAGATATATTTCAAATTAGGGTAGAACAGTAGCTTTCAATTTAAAACTACCACATGACTGCCCTGGCCGGGCAGCTCAGGTGGTTAGAGCATCATCCTGATGCTCCAAGGTTGTAGGTTCAATCCCTGGTCAGGGTACGGACAAGAATCAACTAGAGAGTGCATAAACAAGTGGAACAACAAAGCAATGTTGGTTTCTCTCCCACTTCCTCTCTCTCTAAAATAAAGAAAGACTACCATGATGATATACATTTGTGTATTTTACATGGAGCACCAAACACATTGAACAACCAAAAAATAGTTATTGTCTCCAAAGTTAAATGTTCCCTGGGACAAATGAAAACTTTTTTGACTCAGAGATAACATACGCTGCTTAAATTCTCTTAGGAACAAGGTAGAAGGAACATACGCATAAATAAAACAGCTACTTGGGATGGTACAACCAACCTCCACTGCCTAAGTTACACAAACCAGTGCACACCCACTATACAGTAAGGTTAAACAAGAATTTGTGTGGCCAGAAGTTTTCTGAAAGAAAGGGTTTATTGAGCTGCACGCTAGCCAGGAAATGACCAGGCCCTGGGGCACCCATCTAAACTAGCAGCATCAGAGGCTGGATGAAGGAGAAAACAGGCCCACAGTCCTGGGCCCTAGGAGGCTCTTCTGTACAATGAGCTGGGAAGACAAATGTAAGCTGTTTTTAAAGAATTTACATCAGTTGAAGATAAAGGAGGTGGGAGAGGATGAAGTGGAGCTAGTTCTGGAGTAGGTATCTATAGTGTGGAAGAAAAAGCGCTGGCTGCCTAAGAAAGATGCAGTGGTACCTGGTGGTCTGGCTGTTCCGCTATACTCTCTAGAATGATAACCATGGAAATTGCCACTGGAAGTTCATTCCAAGTTCCTATAGACACTCAGGAGTGTAAGCTCTCTTTGGGGGTTTTCCTGCAGTTGCTAACTGCTTAACTTTCCATCTCTGACCTGCTGCAATTTAATTTAGGATGTTCTCAGAATTTTCTCCTCATCCGTAATCATTTCTCCTCCACCTAGTTATAAAGTAAGAATGTTATGAGAGGACTGGTTATTAGAAGAACTGGTGAGTTTAGATGTGGAAACAGTGTTGGACTAGGGAGAAAACAAAAAAGAAAAATTCTGGAATTAGATGAAACAAACTATGTACACTTCTAAAATATTTGAATAGTAGTAATCAAACATTATGGTCTTAATATTCTGAATAAAATTTTTGCTTTAATATGGTACAATATTCTGTACGATTTTAGGAGATTCCTTGAGAAATTCTTTAGATGTTTCCTATTGGAATAATTATATGGTAACTTATGCTTCTTTCTATCTTCTCAGTGCTTTTTGTTAGTTTAAGTATTCCTGTGTTCTGACAGTATTCTTTTAGATTTTTTCTTTTCTCAGTCAGATTTATGCTCTTTTTAAATAAAATGTATAACAACTTTTGGAACTAGACCATGCCTTACAAATCTGTCAATGAATTTATGTCACATATTAAGAAGCTCAATCCAGCCCCAACCAGAGTCGCTCAGTTGGTTGAACATAAACCCACAAAACAAAAGGTCACCAGTTCGATTCCCAGTCAGGGCACATGCCTGAGATGCAGGCCCAGTCCCCTGTTGGGGGCACATGCAAGAGATAACTGATCAATGTTTCTCTCACATGTCAATGTTTCTCCCTCTCTCTCCCTCCCTTCTCTTCTCTGTAAAAATAAATAAAATCTTTAAAAAAAAAAAATATCCATGGAAGCAAATTGACCTTGCAAGCTATAGGTTTGTCAAAAAGCATTACATGGAGAGTTAGAGCAGGGGAAATAGCCTGCCTGTTACAACCGTGTAATACCAGGAAAATGAAAGCAGCAACTGAAAACACCTCATTAAAAATACACAGTATGAACCAAACCATGCGAGGGAGAATGGGTGAAAACCATGTGTGAGAACTTTGGTTAAGGGAGCTTTTCAAACTTCAAATGCCCTTAGCAAATAGAGGTTGAGACCACTGATATAAACATTAACAAATATTTCAAAACTTAATGAGGTTCTAAACAGTACTTCAGTTGCCTGATTAATCTTTTCAAGGGGAGAAAAAATGGTGATCAGAAAATAAAGCCAACACTATAACTGACATTATATTTTAAAAACAGGAAATGTTCTTTCCCTTTATGTAATTACTCAAGAGTGTTAAGTATTTTTTCTATATTTTTTTACAGAATACTTTCAAAGAACAGGAAGGAGAGAAACACAAATTCATATGAGAACAAAAACAAAAATGTACAAAAAATATACATTTCATACAGACATTAAATTATATAAGAAAGAGCTAGGCCAATTTAGTTTTGATTTTACTAGTGTTAGTTAATTTAAATAAAGGAGGCAATATTAGTGGGTCAAGATCTCTGATTCCCTATCAAAAACCTAAAGTAAAGGCTTTAATGAAGAGAAGAGTGTTCAGAAGTATGGAGAAAGCTGCAGTCGGTCCTGTTTATTCTACATAAACTTGAATTTTAAAGAAAAAAAAAACAAAAAACCTTGAACTTTTTATACAGTATATATAGTAGATATTAAAAAGAGACTTCAGACTACAATAAATTAACCTGAGGCATAATATATAAGAAAGTAGTTAATGAAGACAGGAAAACTTTAGCTGAAATTCTTGAATATCATTCAAATGGAAATTACTGGGAAGTAACAAAGAGCAAAAAAAATTGCAGCTAAGAAACAGAAGACCATAAAATATTTCTCAGTTTCTCCTAAGGATACCACATCAAATAAGAGATCCCTTCATCCCTGTGAATACATTCTTAAAGAATACAAGAATCTTGCCCTGGCAGGGTGGCTCTGCTGGTTGGAGCATTGTCCATACACCCAAAAGGTGAAGGGTTCGATCCCCGGTCAGGGCATATACAGGAGACAGCCAATCGATGTTTCTAACATTCATGTCCGTGTGCCTCCCTCCCCCTTAAAATCAATGAACATATCCTTGGGTGAGAATTTTAAAAATACAAGAATTAATAACTAAGTCAAATGCAAATTTCTTGGGTTTTTAAAAAAAGATTTTATTTATTTACAGAGAGACGGAAGAGAGGGAAACATCAAATGTGTGGTTGCATTTTGTGCACCCCCTGCTGGGGACCTGGCCTGCAACCCAGGCATGTGCCCTACACTGGGAATCAAACTGGTAACCATGTGTTTCACAAGCCAGAGCTCAATCCACTGAGCCACACCAGCAAGGGCAAATTTCTTGGTTTTATAATGCTTCTAGTCCTTTCTTCAGACACCCCCAAATACATAGGCACACTGTTCTCCCCTCCGCTGTAATGGGCACCCCTGTGTTGGGGTTGTCCAATATTTCTGACTCTGCTTTAAGTACCACAGATAGAATCAAGACACTATTGTGCATATTTTGATGCAATCTCTCTACTGCCTGGGAAGAATACTATGTAACAGCTATTTAGGGAACCAGGTCCCCAGAGAAACCACTTGATTGTTAAATACCTAGATTCCTCTCTAAGCTAGCAGACCTGTTGTCAGCTATCCTGTTTTGTGACAATGTAGCTTGAGAACTAGGGAAAAAATTTAAACCAAGTGTTTGGCTTACCAACAAAATGATTTGCAATTTTAGATCCAAGCAATAGAGCTTCATGAGTCTATCTAAGAAAAAAACAGGTAGTCTGAGTTACTGATATAAACTATCCTGCCTCTACTTGGACTTTAATCTTCAGAAATTATGATCAAAAGACAGCAACTGGCCTCTTCATGACAACGCACAGTTTGTCAAGAAAAGAGGACTACAAAATTAATTTAAAAACAAATATTCAAAAATAAAGAATAACATATATTGAAACAAATATTAAAAACAAATACTGAGTTAGAAAATTAAAACAAAGTCTGTTAGTGATCAGACATTATTTTTTAAGTTCAATTATTGATAAATTCATTGTAATGCATTTACAATGTTTTTGTAAAGAGAAATGTTTTACCTGATATTTAACTGAAGTACTAAGGAAGATATTTTCAAATATACACAGGACTTATATGAGAATACTTTTACTAAGATCACCTATCTAACTAAGCAAACATGAAAAAAAAAGATGCACAAGCAACTCATTGAACTTCCAAAGGCCTGCCCCAACGGATGTGAGATGAAGGAAGTGCACCAGAGGGCCCTGAAATGGAAAACTCTGCGCACTCAAGACCAAAAGTACGTCCAAGGGCAGATTCACCCAACAAACGAGTCTCAGGTATCAAGCATGTGGTGGGCTCTCCGTGCTCAGCAATAAATGCACCTCAGCCCCTTCTCACAGGGCGCTTACAATTAGGCAAAGAAGAAAACACTAAACGGTAATTACAAAAGGCACCATACAAACCTTCTGAACCTTCTGAAAGAAGCAACATAAATATTTGAATTTTTAAAATGTGAATAAAATATTTATACAAAACTAAAAGAAACCATTCAGAGACCATAACATACTTGCTCTCACCAGAGAAAAATAAAAGTTCAACAAAGAAAATAGTTTTTGTTTGGGTATGTTGGCAAAATATCTAAGGAACCACTAAGCAACAATAAAAATGGAAGAGAATGCTATCAATCAGATATAAGAATCAATTGAAATTTTGGTTCTTTTTAAACCCAACTAAACCATTTCCAAAGAAATATTATCAACATATATTAATATATATCCGTAAGACATATTAGAGATTAAAAAGTAATTACATGTAGAATGAAGATATTTTAAAAATAATTTCATAAGCAAAGCCAAACTGACATAATACTGAAAAGTCACTATTTGAAATATGCATACAGATTATAAAAGATAAAGTCTAAAATATTAAGTAAAATATTTAAATCATTTGTATTTTGTTTTCGGTAATGGATAATCTCATTTAATAACTGCTGAGCAATACATATTTTATATCTTGTTTACCTGTACACAAAAAGTTAAGGTATGTCAATATAACTAAGCTTTTAAAAACCTCACATCTAAAGTGGAAACTTACAATATCTCTGCAAGGCAAGGAAGTTTTCTCCCTTAATTAAGAAACTATGGGATCCCTTATGAGCATAGCTCAGCTGGTTGAGTGTCGTCTTGCAATTCCAAAGGTCGCTAGTTCAATTCTTGGTTGGGGCACATGCCTGGGGTTCCGGCCAGTCCCTAGCTGGGATGCATACAAGAGGCAACTGATCGATGTTTCTCTCTCACACTGATGTTTCTATCCTTCTCTTTCTCCCTCCCTTCCCCTCTCTCTAAAAATAAATAAAATCTTAAAAAAGAAAGAAACAAGCAAACTATGGGGGGAAAAGTTATGACATAGTATAGAAAAAAAGACCGACTCATGATGAAAAAAGCACTAGTTATTAAAAAATAAATTGTATAAGCAATTTTATTGATATTTACCAACTTGCTGAAATTTCCATCATAATCTCTATTTACACATACATTTTTATTTTTTTAAAGATTTTATTTATTTTTAGAGAGAGGGGAAGGGAGGGAGAAAGAGAGGGAGAGAAACATCAATGTGTTGTTGCTTCTTGCACACCCCCAACTGGGAACCTGGTCTGCAACCCAGGCATGTGCCCTGACTAGGAATCGAACCAGCAACCCTTTGGTTTGCAGGCCAGCACTCAATCCACTGAGCCACATCACCCAGGGCTATATGTATTTTTTTAATCTGAGAGAATATCTAAAGCAAAATTTACGAAGACACACTGAACACAATTTAACGCTCTTAGTAATGTACTTAAGATATAACAAAAAGTATTATATTACTGAAAAACTAAAATTCTAAGCATGGTATTAACATTTCATATTTCTACCTCACGTAACACTATTAAATCCACATCATCAAAGACACCAGAATGGTGTTCATCATAACAAAGAAAATATAACAGCATAATGATAGAAATATGATTATTATAGCATGGTTTAAGATTTGACAGAACTGCCCCAAGAGAATGGTACAGTAATTCTATCAATCAGTTTTCTTAGAGCATTTAACTCTGTAAAATGAAACAAAGGTAGTATAGGTCTTTAGGTAGAGGTAATATGGAGTGTTAAGGACAATTACAGAGTGTTGTACCAGGTTTCTTTATTTATAAAAACTACTGCAAATGGTTAGCACTGTGGAACTCATTTTGTGACTTGGATTACTGACTTTTAAAAGTACCCCGCTGTTTGGAATGTTGTCCCACGCATCAAAGGGATGCAGGTTCGATCTCCAATCGAGGCACATACAAGAGATCAACATTTCTTTCTCATATTGATATGTCTGTCTCTGTCTCTCACCCCCTTCCTCTCTCTCATTACTAATCTTTTATCACAAAGAAAATGTTTTTCATTTGCACTGAAAAACTATAGTCAACTCAAAAGTCATTTTTTAAGTAAAAATTACTTTTTGTTCAAATTTCTCCACCTTAGAACTGTCTGATACAAAGCGGTCCGCATTCTGCGAAAGAAGTTTTCATAGCCTTTTGACAGCCACAGCTCTGAGTGCCATGGCCCTTCTGCATTTCGACGCGTTTTATGTGTCAGGCTTAAGTGAACAGGCCAGGAGACTAACAGCAGGGCTGGGGAGGGGAGTGGAGAAGAGGCCTGGGGCACGGGAGGGCGTGCCCAGGGAGCAGGACTGCGTGGCGCGAGGGCCAGGGCTACGCTCCCTTTCTATCCCTAAAGCAAGTTCACACACACGTACTTACTTGGAAATCACTGTCAACTGGCCTTCACTTATGATTGTTTAACTTTCGCACTACAAATATAAAGCAGACAATTTCCTAGATTCTCTCACTTTCCTCTCTCTCATTACCAGAACAATTCAAAGTGTATGAGAACATATTGTACTCTAATTACTATTCCTAAATCCAAAGGCATATACAATAAAAGTATGACACGGATCAGATTACATGGAAATAAAAGAAAAAAAGGAAGAAGGTAGAATGTACTGGAAAAGGAAAACAGAAATTAAGCTTAAAGGTGACAATTTTTTTTAAAGGGACAAAAGGAGACAGAGTGGAAGGTAAGTCACAGGATGTGAGCACTTCAACCAGATCCACTCCAGTCTCTCAACTTCAACCCCATTTTGCCTGCTGAAGAGCAGATGGGCCCTGTGTATGACCCAAAGAAGTCATTCAAAAGGACTGACTGCCATAGTCATATATAAAAATTATCTCAAAATGGATCAAAAACTGACATATTAGAACTAAAACTATAAAATTCTTAGATAAAAACATAAGGGGAAATTTTCCTAACACTGGATCTGGTGATGCTCTCTAGGGTCAACACCAAAAGTACAGGCAATAAAGAAAAAATTAATCAGACCTGACCAAAATTAAAAATGTTTATATACCAAAAGACACGATTAAGAGAATGAAAAGAGAATTCTGTGAGTCCACAGAATAGGAAGAAATATTTTCAAATCATATGTCTGATACGTGAATATATGAAGAAACTCCTACAACTAAACAACAAAAAAACCAAGCAATTCAAAAATAGGCAAAGGGCTTAAATAGACATTTCCCCAAGAAGATATACAAATGGTCTATTAGTAGTACTATGTCAAACATGCTTAACATGACTAGTTGTTAGGGAAATGCTAATCAAAAGCACAAGGAGACACCCACTAGGTTAGCTTTAATAAACATTTTTTTAAAAACGAAAAATGAACGTTGGTGAAGATACGGAGAAACTGGAACCCTAATACGTTGCTGGTAAGAACAGAGAATGTTGTAGCCTCTGTAGAAAACTGACAGGTCCCCAGAAAATTAAGTTAACCTACATAAAAGAATGGAGAAGAGGCTCCAGTGAGAGCCAGGCCACATCTGTCCCAATCTGTTAGTCTCTGTACCCTACAGGGATGACTTTTATAAACCACTCCTTCTTTCTTGTATTTTAATCTCTGCTCTATTCCCATTCTGTTGCCAGGGGGTCCAATTTAGTTCAATACTCATTTACTGGATATCATATGCCAGGCACATACTGTTCTAGATACCGTAACGGATATTAATGGAATGAATATGGAATTGGGATTTCCCGCCCCCCATGTTTTAAAATTAAATGTACTTTCATAATATGAAGTAATGTAGAAAGCTTGAACACAGAAAAAAATTTACCCACAGTAGATGGAGGTTATATTCCAGGAAGTCAAATCCCTTTGGCTCCAAAATATAATTTAGAAAAATTCAGTATCAGGAAATCAATTCAAATCAGGACTGGAAAAATAGGCACAGAACATAAAAAAAGCTAAAATTATCAGGATAAAAGAAGGGAACAATCAGAAGGGAGAAAACACACAAAGACAAAAAAGAAGAGACAAATGACAGGACAGGTGATTAATGGCTTCTTAATTTTGAGACAAGTATAAAAAGAAAAAAAACAAGAAAAACAGTTGCAGCCGTTTTTACAGTGACAGTTGTTAATTAGACTTATTGTGGTTATTTCATCAAATATAAAATCACTATATTGTACACCTGAAACTAATATAATGTAGTCGATCACACCTCAATAAGACAATCAAAAGAAACAAAACCAGAAACAGTAAGAAATAGTCTTGTAAGAAAGTAGGAGAGTATATGGAAGAACAGAGCGCCCACTTGAGGTTCACCGTCACAGACTTAAAAAGACCAGCTGCTTAGGTGCAGGCAAGGAGTCGGAGTCCAATTTAATCAGGGTTCTTGGGCTTCTGCCAGGGAGGACACTACTGCAGAGCAACAGGAGAGGTGGGGTCAGAGGACATGCTTCTAACAAGTGACTAAAGAACGTAAAGTGCCCTGAGGAGAAGGTTGAGGGCATTAGGGTGCAGAGGTAGTAGGATCAATGGGTTGTACATCTTGGTGGGGTAATTTCCTACCCCAACAACAAATTCCTAAATAGGGACCCTTTCTTTGTATCTTTAATGCCAAGCACTATTTGGCACATAGATGCTCAACTTATGTTTGCCAAATAAGGGAATAATGTTTGATAATAAGCAGGTAAATGTTCACAAAAGTGGGACTGAACTCATTTGTTTGTGAAAAGTTTCTACTAGTATTCCTCTACCCCAAATTCCCTTTGGGGGAATTTGCTCAGAAAAAATAGGATTTTTAAAAAATATATTTTTATTTCAAGTTACATATTTAAGTATTTCTGTTTTCTGTATTTGTAATATGGAGATTTAACTGTTGTTACTTTTTTAAGAGTTTTACAGTCGAAATTTTAGTCTCTTTTCTCTTTCTCTTTAACTTAAGGGTATCCTTTAATGCAGTTGGTGATCCTCAATATAAAAAATAATATTCCCAGAACCTTGATAATGGAAAGCCAAACTGGAAATGAAGAAAAACAAATCAGCATCAATACATAAAATATTGATGTATTTTAAATCCCATGCCAAATAGTCTAGATAGTTCCAATGCACTTAGCTGTGTTACTGAACAAGAATAGTTGTTATAAATAAGGATAAAACCAATACACATAACAGAATTTATGGTTGGTGAATTTCAGAGTGTAACTTTATTTTCAAGGATCAATCCTACATTTATGTCATGACTTAAAAACTTGAGAGTGAAAAGATCAATAAGCTAATGATACTAAAAATGTATGTAAAATATTATCACTAATAAATTAAAACAAAAATAACAGAGAGCCTGCTATTAAAAATTACTGAAGTATGATTAATTTTTACACATGTATGGAGATATACTTTCTAAAAGACTAAAAGAACACACTACAATATTAATAGTAATACTATCTTTCTACTTTTATGCATTTTCCTGTATTTCTAGATTGAATACTTCTTTTACAAATTTTTAAAAATTTATAAAAAAGTAAAGGTTTACTCCATGCTTGTGGTGACTTTGTAAATCCTATAGTTTTGAAAAATATTTTCATGCATGGTCCTTACACCTGAAAACTTCTGTAGCAGCACTGTACCATTTACGAATCATCCTGTGGTTTAGCATCCAGAGTTTTGGCTATTTCCAGTAAACTTAATGTAAGTATGTAAAAATGTCTTTTGTTCATCATAAAAAACAAATTGGTCCAGACACTATCCTTTGTTTAACAAAAATTAACATATCTCAGTTGTGAAATACCAGTATAAAATAAAATTATATTAATATAAATGTTTATATAGCACTTCAGGGAGGAAAAGAAAGAATGTAGAAATTGTAAGAAAATAGTATTTTTTAAAACTAAGATATTTTCTTTTTTTAAGAAAAATCTGTCTGGTAGAAAATAATGTTTCAGATCACAGAGAACTCACATAAATAGCTCCACACAAAATTTCCTACCAACTGCTATTGTAAGGAATGGTTGCCTCTGAAGATAAAACTATTTTCATGAAATGTCATGTATAAATCTTCCTTTTTAATTTCACATCTCAAGTGTAAATTCAATCAGGCTGAATTTCCCAAAATAATATGAAAATAGTTGTAGAGCTGATGAGGACTTGTTGCGGTCCTCATTAGATTAGCTTCAGACATGAAGGAGCAGCAAGAATCATACGTGATTTCTTTTCTTTTTTTTCTTTTTATAAGATTTTATTTGAGCCAAACTGACGACATATTCTGGGGAGCAAGATCTCAAAAGCTCCCCATAAGCGATTTCTTATGCATCAATGGGACAGACTTTGGTTATTATTGCAGAGAGAAAGAAGAATGCTGTTATATGGACTACAGGAAAATTAACTGCTTAGTCTACTGAAGTAGAGCTGTTTTCTCTACGATGCTGGAGTATGTAGAGATCCACCCTACAGGTCTTCACCAAGACGGTAAGTTTTCTTCTTTTCAACGTTCATACCATACAAATGCTTGAGTTGTCAGGAGTAGATTGCATCCTTCTCAGTGCCAAAAGCATGTTTTGTTGAACTAGTTCTCCTTTTCCTTTTTATATTATGAGAAATGTGAATGCCTCAAGTAAAATCTTCTGTTATCCTACGCAACCCACTATCAATTTCAAAGCTAAAATACTGAACATTCTTTCTACCCTCTAAAATCCAAGTGCTCTTGGACAGGATACTTTCCTTTAGTCAATCTTTTCATAATAAAGCTAAGTTATATCTTAAATGCAGAGTAATTTTATGAATGTTTCAATTCACATACATACGAAGCTTCTGTTTAGTGAGACAATTAACAGAAAATAACCAAGCCCTAATTATAGTGAAAGTAAGAGAATGCCTAAATTCTATCCCTTAATCACAGCATTTAAAGCATTTTATAAAGGCTACTAGGAAAACTGCCTTGTTACATAAACTAGCAAAACAGCCAGAACTGAAAGGAGAGGGCAGAAGATGATGTGGCTCTCATCTATCTTACGGAAATTACTTAGTAATTATTAATTTTCGCTGACTCAATTTTCTCCTAATTTTAAACTAACATATTCAACATTTACATCCTAGGCAAAAATGGAACTCCCTCTACATTTATATTTAATAAGATCATTTAGTAGGATCAGAATGATTAAACATCAAAGACTGGGCAAAAGGTTCTTATAGCAGCTGTATCTCAGATGTCAAATGTGTTCCTTTGAACATATTAACAGTCAGCCCTTCAGTTGAGAAAAATCACGCACCACAGAGGCAGCACAAGAACCAAAAGCCAAAAGGATTAATTACTATGTTAAAAGTAGTATCTAGAAAAGCTTGTTTCAGGACAACACCGATTATAGATATTCTTAAAATTCAGAACTCTCTTAATCTTGTTGGTTACAAATGAAGAACAAGCGCCCCCAGCCCCCCAAAAAACCTCCTTATAGTATTCCCTTATGACTTAAGTTGCTATTTTTTCCAAGCTACAGAATGGATCAGAATTGTACTTTTCTCAAAATAAGAAAGGAAATAAGATTAGACATGTTTCTACGGAACACCACCAAATGTACTTTTAAGAAACACAGTATTTTTTTAAAGAAAATTGGAGATGATATCTTCTTAGTAACTTCCCAAACCACATAATACAATTTAAATAGTAAGCACGAGAACTGCACTCCTCCTTGAAGACACTAGGCACACCATGGAACCACCACGTAAAACTCTATGGTTAACTTTCCAAGGACTACAACTCTACCATAGGCTATATTTCAAATACAATATTAAACATTCCAAAATAAAGTAAGTTTATCTTAAAAGATACCTAAATGATCAGATCCCAAACCAACTTACAAACTTTGGATAAAATTAAAATACAAAATTTCTTTGGATAAACCAAAGGAAACTTGTGTAAGAAAAAGACTTCAGTCATTGAACGCAATCTATAGCCAAACCTTTGTCTTGCCCTTCACTTCCCTAGGTTAGAGGTGAGAAAGTGCACTCTGTTTTAGTTAAGTAGACCTGCTTACATTATAACCATATTGTTTCAAACATGAGAATAAATTTCTGAGGCTCCTGAAAAATGCTGTAACACAAGCAATGCTAAAGAGGAGATAAGGCCTTCTTGAAATAGCTAAAGCCTCCTAAAAACCCTCAACTTTAAAATCCCTGCCTACTGTAGGAAAGAAATGTGGTGGCTGAAGGAAAGAAATATGGTGGCTTAAGATTACAAAGAGGTTACTGTGGCAAGGTAGTTGAAAATGTACGAGAGCAAGAAGTCTGATAATTGACTTATAGACATCAAGAAGCTTAGAAGCTTAAATCTCCTTCATGTTTTTAAGAGACTTTCCTACCATTTTCACCAAATGTTGCTTTTATTAATCTACATATGTACTGTAAAATCCAACTGTGTGGACCCAGTTTTCTAGACACTAAGGATATCTTCGGAGTACTGAAAACAGTAGGTAGGAAGTCACTACGCATGTCACTTACATGCTAAAAACTATTTGTTATATGATGCTATGATCTCAATGAAAATACTAATAAGACTGTAATTTGTTAATTAAATTTTAAAATAGGAAATTATTTTATGATTGTTTTTAGGTAGCAATCACTAGCTAAAACTCAAGTTACCTCACATTCCATCCGCAGTAATGCACCAAGTAAAGGACCTCTCCACCTTCGACATCAGAATCTTTAATACTAGCTTCGTACGTTTTTTGATTTTTCCCTCGTCCATACCGCACTTGGACTTTCATGCCTGGTGGATAGCATTCAAACTCCTCTTCCTCATTGTTGTTATCATCATCTTCCTCCTCTTCCTCCTCCTCCTCCTCCTCCTCTTCTGCTTCTTCATCATCTTCATCTTCCTCTTTATTCGTTTCATCTCTTGAAAGGTTTAAAAAATCGCAGTTAATAAAAGACACTTCATAAGCTTTCCAGTTCCAAACCACATAAATTGATAAAAATTGTGGCTGTGATTGTTCCGGGAACAGCAGGTTCCGTGTGTATGAAATTCTCTGATTTTCAATTTATATTAAAAGCTAAAACTGTATTAAGATGACCATGGTTACAGAAGAGATACATTTAGAGAAAATGAACACTGAAAAGTAAGTGCATTAAAAGAAAATTTCCAACAGCCAGAAGAACAGCAGTTGTACTGCACAGCAACAAACCAGCACAGTCGATTGTAATGATTTTCTCATGTTTTATTATAAAGGTGTTTTATATCTCGGGTGACAAAAAACAAAAATCATTACACTCCATAGCCATTTTCTGACTAAAATTATTTTTCTTTCAAGTATTTCCAGCCTCAGGATGTTTAAAGATTTTTACTAGCCAATGGCTAGTCTTAAGTAACTTCAAACGGTGCTCCAACCAAATGTGCAAATGTTAATATACTAACTAAAATATTATTTTACCTTTCACAAGCCATTCTACTAACTTCACAGTAATATCACGTTGTTTTTTCTTTCTAGTCTTCTAAACTTCACCATAATTTCTGCTCTTTACCACATATTTACTGAAATCCTTTTCTACTAATTCCCTTAGCTTTAAAGCTCTGAATGAAACTAAGAGTTAAACCATTCAGAAGCACCACTGTAAACCCTTTGATCTTCTCAATATTATGTACTTTCTAAAACTGAGTATTCATTCATTTTATATTAGCCAAAAATCATAAATCTTTCCAAGCCTAGATTAAAAAATAAAAACAAACACAAAGCTTTAGTACAAAATTCAACTATACTTAGTTTTTATCTACTCTGCAGTATATCTATACTCATTGCAGTAGTTTTCTCTCAAAAAGAATCTATCACTTTACAGCTGACAAATGAATAGACATCATAAAACAGAATCACAAGACAGCTAAATAATTAAACTTTAGAAGTTAATAGAAATGCTATTTATACAAAAAGCCTACTTCCACTGATAATTTCAATTTTACAGTCTTATATGCAACATTTTTAGCAATAACATTTTACCATTCCTAATTATGCAGTTATATAGGCAACAAAAATAATCTAATCTATAAATAACAATACAAGCAGCACTACAACACTTTTTTATTTTCCTACTTCTTTCCTTTTGTGTAGTAAGAGATGATGAAGAGCATCAAAGACTTGTGAAATCAGTCTAAGTTCCCAAAGTACCAAATGTATCATTTTTCTCTGAAATACATCACCAAGTCTACAAAGATTCTCAGGAATTATTCCTATTTTAAAGACTCATTTACAGTCAGCCCGAGCCAGGTGGCTCACCTGGTTGGGGCGTCATCCCATAAGCCAAAAGGTCACAGGTTCCCAGTCAGGGCACATGCCTGGGTTGCAGGCTCAGTCCCCAGTGGGGGTACATACGAGAGGCAACCGACTGATGTTTTCTCACTCAGGTTTACGTTTCTCTCCCTCTCTCTCTCCCTTCCTTCCCCTCTCTCTAAAATCAATAAGCATGTCCTCAGATGAGAATTGGAAGAGGAAAAAAAAAGACTTATCATCTACAAACTTCACTCTATTATTGAAAATACATTTACCTCTCTATAATGAAAGAATTATTAGTATGGCTAAAATATCTAAGAAATTATCAGAAAGGGTGTTGTAGGTAATAAGCTAGTAATCAATTTCTTTTTCTTTTTACTTTTTATTCTGTTTTTTCCAGTATCATTTATCCCCCCTATATCCACTGCCACAGTTTCTCTCTTATAAATTTTTTCAGAGAACTTATTAACTACATCCAAGGGCACCAAAAATGGGTAAGCTTTACAAAGGAAGGCTTGACCTAAAATACGAAGGAATGTGAGTGAACTTCCCTGTGCACATTGTAGTCCACATGGAAAAGCAGGGCATTTCCAAATATAACCACCATAAAATGGGGGTTTCTGTTTTGTTTCTCTGCGCAGTGACAAATGAGGTCCTCCACTGAATAGTAAAACTGCTATTAACAAATTTAAATAAATGTTTTATAATATATATAATATACATATATAAAATTAAAAGTTAAAATATCAGGAAGAAAAGGGAATGTATTGTAGTTACCATAACAAGAGATTTATTATGCACCTCAGAAGCATCATATGAGAGAGAGAGAATAAAAAGTCTAAAATTTTTAAAAATGAAAAAACCTAAACTGTATCTTACATTACGTAATGTGCTGAGCACAAGTGGTAGACGGCAAGAATTGCAAGCACAATCCTACTTTAAGTGTAGCCAGAGCAACCTTTATTTAATCTGGAATAAAAACCTAATACCCTATATTAATAAATCAAAGCAAAAAAAATTAAAAATAAAAATTTCACATTAACATCAACTTCAGACACAAACCAAATAAAAGCCACGTAAATAATACACTGAGGTATAAAGAAGCAGACAACACAAGTACTGGCTTGAATCAGCCATAGAAAATTCTACTCTAAGAACTTAGTAGCAAAATCAGAGGTAAATGAACTAAACCAGCTAGAATGTAGAATGCTAAGAAAGATAGCCTTTGAAAGTACAGAATGAACCAGCATATAGGTTAAGAAATTAAGTTGGCGAATGTATTACACACATGCACACGTATACACAAACAATTTATCTTTCAGACAACTACATTTTGGGAAACCAAATGTACCAGCAAGAACTTTCCATCCGAATTTACAAAGGAATATCAAATTTACCCAGTTTGATGTCACACTCCTTACAATGAAACAAATTAAAGACAAAAGCTACAAATTATTAACACCTACTATAGTGAACCAGGCATTTTAGATAAATTACCTTAATCTCCCATACCTGGAATATGGAGGCAAGTTACTCAAAGTTCTTGGTAGTAACTAATTACTTAATGTTTACATACTAGAAAAATACTTAAATGTTAATTCTTTATAATCATTAACTTTTCTATAGCCCTGATCCAATAAAATTCAGAAACCACTTGCGGACATTTCTAACACAGAGCGCTTCTGAAGAGCCTCTAGCACGCCAGGGCGGCCACACGAGGATAATTTCGCTTTGCGGTATGACGTATGTATAGATATCTGTGGTAAGTAACACAGCCGCATATAGCTGAAAAATTAAATGAAGTACTAAAACCCAAAACATACATTTATAATAAATATATTATTTTTAAAGTACTAATTTGAAAAAATAAGATAATTACCAGTAACAAAGAAAAAATACAGACTTATCAGAGTGTCTTCCACACAGTAGATACTCCAAAATTATCTGCAGATTTAAAACTCAAGATTTTTAGGCAAAAAGGTGAATCCTTACTAAGTTCTTAATAGTTGAGAGAGTCTCCAGCAGCAGCATGGAGTACTTCAAACAAGCATTTACACACAGAGACCTATAACCAAGTGTAATAAGCAAACACTTATACTATATTCATCTAAACCCACATTTTTTTCTTCCAAGTTTATCTGTATGCTGAGCAAAAATTTCAGAACACCACTAAAATGATCAAGAGATTTTAGGCAAAAGGCTGAATACTTACTAAGTTTCCTAATAGTCAAAGTAACTTCCAATAGCAGTAAGGAATACTTGAAGTACACATTTGTACACACAGATAGGTAACAAAGGTAACAAATGCCTTTTATTATATTCATCTAAGCATGTTCTTTTTATCCTCCTCCTCAGCTTCATGTTTTGGCCAAATTTCAGAAAAATACTAAAATGATCAAAAAAATTTGGTTGTACTTTACTTAAATGGACCACTAACAATGAGGGATGTTTAGGTTTTTTAAACCTTGGAAATAAGATTAGACATCAAAGATCACCTATAAAATCCAGGGGTCCACGGGCAGTGCACAAGTTACACTGTTAAATAATTCTTCATTCCAAACTGACCAAAACAAGTAAACACTACTGTCACATAAAACACAGCATAACAATTTGGCCTTTTAAAAATTATTAGCACTTTTCCATTCTTATTTTTTGCTTAAAAAATGAACACAACTGTCAAAATCTATAACCAACATACCATCTATAAAACATGGGATAAAGCCATCTCCCCAAATTTGTATGCTGTTTAGCAGAACTTACTATAGTGAGTACTTTTCTCTAGCTCAAAATTTTATAAATTTCCATGATGAGAGCAAGAAGAATTAATCAAAAATATGATCGTTTGCTATAAATTTGCATTAGCAGGGTCTCTGAAGGAGGCAAATGCTATTAAATGTAATAAATGCAAATCAGTTATTATATATTTTGTCAATCAAATTTAGATCCATACATACACACACATACAAACAGCAAATCATGAGAATTCATTCAGCCAAATGCATCTTAACCAAAAACGAATTTCTTACCCAGATTTTCCTTTTTCTTCTTCGGCTTCTACCTTTATGCTGACGGGTTCATCTACCCCAGTTATTTCATCATCTTTATCGTCCGGATTTTCATTTTCTCCTGTTTTTCTCATATTAACTTCTTTTTCCTGATCACTCTGTGTAGGTATAGAGTCTAATAAATTCTTTTTACTTCCCTAGAAAAAGATCAGAGCAACTAAACCAACAAAAGTAAATACCGTCAACCTAATTCCACGGCCTATCTGTTAGCAAAAGGAAGTACCAACCAATACTAATACTGAGAAAATTATTAGTTATTTTAAGAAACTCCTGCCATTACTAAAACATGAGGCAAAAATAGCAAACAGCTATTTAAAAAACAAAAATAGCACTTACTGAAGAAAATGCAAACAGTAAAATATAAAATTATACAGTAAACTAACTACAAAAATTTTACAGAGGATGTAGAAAATGTACAAAGGTGGCAAAGGGCAGTATCTGATTTACCAGAGAGGGTTTAATATTTTCCTTTCTTTCAACATCATCTTCGGTAGACTTTTCTTCTTTCAGTATTATCTTCTCCTCCTCTTCCATCTTTATTTCTTTGATTTCTGGTTCATTTTCTTCTTTAACTTTTATTTCTTTTACATTTTCACACTCCTTACATGGCTTATTAACAACTTTCTCTGGCAGTGCCATCTGAAATTCAATACTGGCCGACCTACAGTACTCCTCAAAACCATATAAGTATCTAGAAACATGAAGAGAAATTACATTTGGGAAAACACTTCAAAATATTACTGTAGAAT
The DNA here is from genome assembly GCF_021234165.1 of Pteronotus mesoamericanus. Lineage (NCBI taxonomy): Eukaryota > Metazoa > Chordata > Mammalia > Chiroptera > Mormoopidae > Pteronotus > Pteronotus mesoamericanus. The sequence goes on from NW_026555137.1 coordinate 19,896,297, forward strand.
TGTGTTTCTAAAAGAATGTGTTCACTTCTTTTAAGTTTTCAGATAGTAAGCCTTATCAATATAGTAATTTATTCTAGTTCAGTTCTTCCCAATCTTTTTAACCCACACAGAAACATTTTTCAAAGAAAAAAATTCATAAAACAAACAAACAAAAAAACCCTATGCCCTGGTCAGTGTGGCTCAGTTGGCTGGGTGCTGTCCCACAAAGCAAAAGGTTGCCAGTTTGATTTCCAGTCAGGGCACATGCCTGGGTTGCAGGTTTGGTCCCTGGTTGGGGCATGTACGAGAGGCAACCGATCAATGTTTCTCTCTCACATTGATGTTTCTCTCCCTTTCTTTCACCCTTTCTTCTCTCCTCTCTCTAAAAGTAAATAAATAAAACTTAAAAAAAACCCAACTATGTTAAAAGTGAAAAAAGTCATAAATTGTACACATAATAATTTTAACAGCAGTGACTACAAGAAGGACTAGTAAAACCATGTGTTTGTTGAGTATTTTCTTATATGCCAGGCATTGGGTTTCACAGTCCATGTAAAATATCATCGTCAGAGTAATCCCATGAGACAAACAGTATTATCCTATTCTACAAATGAGGAAACTGGAGACGTGGAGAACAAATAAATGGTCCAAGGGCACCAACAGCTAAAACCTGGCAGAACCAGGATTCAAACTTAGGTTTATCTGATTTTTAAAACTTTGGCATTTAACCTCTACAAAGTACTTTCCAAATACACTTGGCCACAAAAACTTTCTTCACAGACTATCTCATAGATTTAATATTCACCAAATACACTCTAGGAAATGCTGTATTATAGAGTGATTACTATAGCAAAAATTTCTGATTTCTTCTTAGAAGAATTAGCCTCAGTTATATGATAAACTGTCTCCTGCCTTCCACACAAAAAAAAACTGACTAGAGCTATTATTATCAAGGACACTGACTTACTTTTTATAAGCACATTTAACATTGTATCCTGCAGCTGAATTTAAGACAGGGATTCCAAGATCTTGGTAGACTTGTTTCCAAACAGCTCCACTTTCAATCTAATGGGCAAAGTGAAATGAAAACTCTCAAATTAAAGGTAGGAACATAATACAATTTTGATAAACACAGAATATATATGTTTATATTTATTGGTTCTAGTCTCAAAGGGATGAAAAATATCAATCTCAATAAATTCTAAACCAAAAATTGGTTTACAACATTTTAAAGTTTTAATATTCTTACAAATCTCAGAGAGTTACAAACGTTAAAATATTAGACCATTTGACTTTAAAATAAACCCAGCTATAGTAAATAAGAAAATATACAGGTTCCTAAACCAAAATTTATAAGAAACAGAGATAAAAATTTAAAAATGACATATCATGTCCCATAAAACTTACAAGCTAGTAAGTTAAAGCAATTCTATGGATTTTACTAAAGCATTTTACTCTACAGAAATTTTTTTCACAGAGTAGTCTTAATCAGGTAAGTCCCATACATACATCATGGCAACCTTAAAATAATTTCTTCAGTTCAAAAAAAGATGTTCTGCATGTTTACATACACACACACAGATATAAATGTTTTTTATATATCAGGTACAATAGAAGAGATTAAAGATATAAAGAATATTAACACAGATCCTTGCTCCCAAGGACTTTACAGTCTAGTGGGAGACATAAAAAAGCAAGAACTTCCATCCATAGATGGTTATGCTGTGACTCAGAGACACAAAGGTGGCTTATGAAAGTCTGACAAACATCACTAAGTCAGGAAGCTCATTTTTAAAAATCTTTAAGTTTTAATTTGGTTGGAGGAAGCTAGCTCTGTTTCTAACTTGCACTTTCCATTTTTATTGACTGGAACAAAATTGTAGATGAAAAAACACGATAAAAAATGTTTCACTTCTGACTGTAATACTTACATTATTACTTCTAACTGTAATACTTACATTATTACTTCTAACTGTAATACTTACATTATCAAATCCTCCAAGTTTGTGTACAAGTCTGAATAACTTAAAGAGATTCAAATTTCGATATCCAAGTACAGGTCGTTTGTTAATAGGTGTGCCTATTAAGGAGAATGAGATATATTAAAACCATGCTACAGTCCTGGCCGGGCAGCTCAGTTGGTTAGAGCATTGACCTGATATGCCAAGGTTGCAGGTTAGATCCTGGTCAGGGCACATACAAGAATCAATCAATGAATGCATCAATAAATGAAGTAACAAACTGATATTTCTCCCCCCCAATCAATAAATAAAATTTAAAAACTAAATGCTACTGGAAAAGATTTTTAAAACCACACTACACTTCTTATTTAAAATTTTAAAAGATTCACATATTACCACCAAAAATAGCTGAAAGCACATGCACGCACACACGTGTTCAGGGTGGCCAAAAGTAGGGTTACGGTTGTTCACATGGAAAATAACACAATTAATAAATAGTAATACGAGAATAAATTGGGTTTTGTGTACAAGTATAAATTTGCTTTACCCCCCCCAATGTACATATAAGGAAAAAAAATCCCTTGTTAATCACAAACATCTCTACTCCTTAAGCCCATTTCATTAAAAATTTTTTTCTCATACCAAACTATTGAAACCTTACATGGTTTCATTCCACTTTCTTTCCCCTGATGAGTTAAAGAATAACTACCAAAGACAGCAAAATAAAATATCAACAAAGTAAAATTTTTAAAAATCAGGGTAACAAAGGTTTGGTATAACTGAAGAAAGAACTGAGACAAGTGAAGGGCAACTGCTCCACAAGGAGATCTATTTTTGCAATACTTCCTTTGAATTTTACTAAATTACTACTACTCTAAATGCTTCTAGAGTAAAGCTATAGTTTTCTTTCATTCTAACACAGAAAAATGCAGGGCAAGGACACTGTAACTATCAGACTATTAGAAAGTGGTAGAGGAAATAACAGGAAGGACAGAGATACAAAACCTATGGCCCCTTCTAAAAAAATTAGGACAGGTATAATTGTATTTTATGACTGTTCTAATATCAGATTGTATTCATTTTCTTTACTTTTTATCTTATACAAAAGACTAAGAAATAGCCTACCTTCTTAGTCCAAGTCTCCATTCATACAAAGAAATAACACAGGAATCAAGGACAATGTATGTTAAATAAAAAGACAACTAACTACATTGTAGTAGCTGCTATCACTTATGAGAGCAAAAGACAAACAAAGTCAGTTTCTACTCATCAGCAATGCAAACAGAGATTTAAAAGTCATTAGTTACCAAATGTTACTCATTCATTTCTGCCTTCTGTTCAATCTAGAAAGCTTTCTGCCTCTCCTGACTCCTTTCTCTTGCTAGAATCTTCGCAGGAAAGGAGAAACTATACTCTGAACAGCAGGTAAGAACAGTTACTAGAGGACTAGGTCACCACTACAGGTTATCACCCATTCCTCTTACCCCCAGTCCTTTCATGTCTTCAACAACATTAGGCAGATTCAATAAGCTAAGCCAAGAGTCACCTTGAGATGCTGTTACATTTCTCTATTTCTGGCTCTCTCTGTATGGGTTAATTCTTATAAAAAGACTGTGGCCCACCTTAGAGTGTAGTCACATATCCCGCCTCCCCCCACCAAGTATATCCAACAGTGATTTTGGAGAAGGAGGCCTTTGACTAGTGGTGTCTGCACAGGTGCAAATACAATGGTGCTACTATGACTGCTCTGTGCTGCTGGTCCCTAATAGAAGACTTCTTTGGGATCCTACTGATGGGTGTGAAAAAAGGACAAAACACCGGCATTTACAGGTCCAAAGCCATGATATCTATCAAAATACAAATTTCTCATTCCATTTTCTATGTCACACACACTATGCTAGGTGCTGGTGATGTTGGCAATCAAAAAGATAGTCATTACCAGTGACATGCAGCTTAATGAACATAAGTTATTATTTTTCAAGTATTAGTTATCTGATGTCTATAACATTAGCGATGAAAAAAAGGAAAAACACTTACCTCTATCCTCCATGAATTTGTACAACTGCTGAAGAAAGTTTTCCCTTTCTTCTGGGAATGGTTCTATTTCTTCCTAATTTTAGTCACAGAAGAACAGAATATTTTTCTCAGTTAAGCATTTAATAGTACGAGCAGATTCCCTACCAAGAACAAAGACTAATACTCACTAAAATATTTCAAAGGCTTTTACCAAATAAAAATTATTTCTTGGTATTAAGCCATTCAAACCCAGAAAAGTATAGGCACTTTATGCTTTAGAGAGGAGTATGTCCTAAAAGGTATCTCCATAGTGACCATCCCAAATTTAATTTCAGATGAGAAATGAGACTACAAAGATGGCCCGTCAACTTTTTACCACATAAGAGATTAATTCTTTTAAGTCAGAGTCACAGGCTCAGGAAGACCTACACGCATCTATTAAACCAGGTCAGGGCTTAAACTTAACATCAGACTGACTCGCTCACTGCACCGTGTGGGACTGTTCAAGCGTGGGGCCCAGGAGCCGTCACTGCCAGTCCCTCCACGGCACACAGCCCCGCGGTGCAGTGCTGTGCGCGTGTGAAATCGGGGGAGTGGGGAACGAGCTTGATCTACAATGTCTGAAGATTCAGACTTAGGGAAATCTTCAAGCAATAAAATAGTTCCCCGATTTATCAATTACAAGGGAAGGACTAGCTTCTTGCCACTGTGGCAGTAGGGAGCTGGTCCTGATGCAACCTGCAAGGAGCAGGACAGTAGGTGAGACTGAGGCACTCGTCAATTCAGTGACTACCATCCATTCAACTAACACTGAATGAGCACCAGTGAGTGGAGGCGCTAGGTCAGGTGCTGAATCAAATGAAAGAAAAAGGAGCACTGACTAGGAGTAACTGCAGAGAAAGTGGTCCAAAATGTACACCAAGGCTTCACAGTTACTCTGGCTGAGGCAAGTGTATTTCTAACCCTAAAAGTTTGGAGCATATTTTTCTATTGGTAGTCTAAATTATTTTAATTTTTAAAAGTCACATGTCTAATGTCATTGTGCGAATGAAACTTACCCCTTTATGTTAAAAGCTAGCAGAGCAGAGGAAGACCAATTAAAAACAAAACCCATGTGGATAAACTATTAGCTTTGCTAGTTGGGCAGAAAAGAATAAATGAAAATTATTCATTTGCTTATAATAAATGTGTATTTCTCAATTTAAACATGGTCCACATATGTTGTGTTTTGGTAAGGCAGTCTGATGTAAGTCTAAGGAAATTTGTTTTCTAGATATTACCTTAAATGACCCCATGGTATAATATTTGCTTTTCATAAACTGCCAAATTTATTCCTGTTGCAAAAATTTTAAGTAAACTTTGTATATAACATAAGAAAATCCTTAAACTGGAAACCAGATTTGCTTGCAAAAACATTTGTGAAACACAAATCTAAGCACTAAAAGTTTGGTAATTAATATTTATGGATCATCTGTTATGTATTACATACTATGTCAGACACTATGAATATAAGTACCAGTAAGACATAGTCTCCATCCTTGAGGAGCGTATAGATTATAGAGAAGTTAGGAAGCAGACATGAACCAATGTGCTCACATATGTATGTGTTTTTATATACACGCATACATAAATGACAAAATTATGTGCAAGGAACTATAGTAGTTCAGACTAGCAAATGGAGTTATGAACTCTCCAAAGGTTCCCTTTATAATGGTGACATATAAGTCGGGCTTGAAAATAGAACAGGAGTGTGTCAGGCTGACTGGGGTACGGAAGGGAAGGGCACTGTAGGTAGAGGTCCTGTATGTATGAAGGTGAGTAGAAGCAGGTATGTAATTTGATACTGCTACAGCACCAAGTTCCAAGTGGGGAGGCATACCAAAATAAGTTGATAAAGAAAAAAAGGGGCGTGTTGGATTATAAAGGAGGTCCTAAAAGTGAAGCTTGACTTTTAGAATAAGAAGCAACCTAAGCCCTAGCTGGTATGGCTCAGTGGATTGGGCGGTGGCCTATGAACCAAAGGGTCACCAGTTCAATTCCCAGGGCGCATGCCTGAGCTGTAGGCCAGGTCCCCAGTAGGGGGTGTGTGAGATGCAACCACACATTGATGTTTCTCTCCCTCTCCCCCTTTCCTTCTCTAAAAATAAACAAATAAAATCTTAAAAAAAAAAAAAAAAAAAAAAAAAAAAGGAAGCCACCTGAAAAGGTTTTAGGCAAGGGACTTTTAAACAGAAAGCAGCAGGGGAGAGAACTAAAGCCAGGGAAACTTTTACACTGCACATTGCCATTATAGATCATTATATCATAAAACAAACTCTAAAACAACCATATGTCATTAAGAGTTGTTTACTAAAAGTTATGTGGCAGAATTCTGTAACTTACCTAAAATATTACATATTGACATTTAGCTTCCTGAAAACTTTAAATACAATTTGTTTCATGATCAAATATAGTTGCCTTCACTATCTGTACCTCTCACCCAAAACTTTTATGAAGTTGTTCAACGAACCATTAAAAGTAGTGCAATGTCACTAGTAATATTATGGACATCTTTTTTCGGAACTTGTCACTCTAGACCTAAAGTACTAGCTACAACAAAAAACTAAAATTTCAGCTCCTTGAGCCGTCGCTGGTGTAGCTCAGTGGATTGAGTGTCCACCTGTGAACCAAAGGGTCACGGGTTCGATTCCCAGTTAGGGGACATACCTGGGTTGCCGGCCAGGTCCCCAGGTAGGGGCATGTAAGAGGCAACCGCACACTGATGTTTCTCTTCCTCTCTTCCTCCCTCCCTTCCTGTCTAAAACTAAATTTTAAAAAAATAAATAAAATTTTAGCTCTTTGGTCCATACAAATTCAGATGTCTTATTTATGATATAATCAAAACTACCCACCAATTTATGTTAGATAAAATTACTTAAGATTCTCATTAATCTTTTTTTTTTGCTGATTGTTTTTTAATACTAGATGAAATATATATTTTATGCTCTTCTAGGTATTTCAATAAAATATGCAAATGTAGTATAAACATTGTGTGAAGTGACAGCTGTCTACATGACAGTGAAAAGCATGTGAAAGTTCTACTATATATATTAGATGGCTATTTCCCTAATCATCTGATAAGCCAAAAGCACAGCAAAATTAAGAAATGTTTCTGAAGTTACTGGGATAACTATACTTATTTTTAATTTCACAAAACCGTATTTCTATTTTAAGGTAAGCAAGCAAACTACTTGATTATGATGAATATCACAAATATGATTTTACTATGAAATAATTCTAATACTAAAACTATTTAAGTGATTAATGACTTTATGCCAAAGCCTAACTCACAAAGGAAGCCCAACTGTAATTTTTAATGTAAAGGGCATCAACTGCGTTTACTTACCTCCTCTTCACTGCTATTATCCTCCTTTTCTTTTTCATCATCTTCCTCCTCCTCTTCTTCCTCTGCTTCACTGCTAGAGCTATCTTCTTTCAATTCAGTCTTCCAGTTAGCAGGGATAGTTCTACTTCTGTGAAATTCAAGTGCCTGATCAAAGGCTGGAAAGAGATCATAAACTACATGAACTGGAGAAATGAGACACCTGACTTGTCTACAAATATTAAACAAGATAAAGAAATAACTACTGTGCTAATCCTGCAGACAGTTACGAACTGTCTGCTGTGTGGTAGACAGTGAGCTATTGCTTTTCCATGTATCAGCTCATTCAGTCCTAACAATCTTAAGCATCAAACCATTTTTATAGATGGCAACATTGCTACCATTGGAAGGCGACCTAGGTTCGAACAAATACAAGAGAAAACAGCAGTTTTCTTCTTTTAAACAAAAATTAAGCACGTCTAGTAAAAATAGCTTTAAGATAGGTAAATCTTTTTTTTTTAAACTGCTGTTTAAACTGCTGCTTTTAAGTTTTTAAATAAAATTCCTGCCCCAAAATATGTTTACTGATTTTTAGAAAGAAAGGGGGAGAGGAAAAGGGGGAGAAAGAAACATACATTGGTTGCCTCCTGTACATGCCCCAACTGGGGCATGAACCCGCAACCCAGGTATGTGCCCTGACTGGGAATTGAACCCTCAACCTTTTGGTGTACAGGACGACACTCCAACCAACTCGGCAACCCAGCCAAAGCTAGGACAGGTAAATCTTTAATCGTTTATCCAACAAATTGACAAACAGTACTACCAGGCAAAGCCACTGTAATGAACATACAACACCTGAAAGTATACGTATACTCTATACATCTCTAGTTAAACCTGAATTATATTAACAATTAACATCAATTACAATTATACAGTTATTCTCATTTTATACATGAAAATAAATTCTAAATCATAAAATCTTTTTTTTTCTTTTATTGATTCTAGAGAGAGGGGGAGGGAAAGAGGAAGAGAGGGAGAGAAAAATTGATTGGTTGCCTCTTGCACCCACCCCAACTGGGGACCGAACTCACAAACTTGAGAACTTTCAGTTTGCAGGACGATGCCCAACCAACTGAGCTACAATGACCAGGACTAAACCACAAATTCTTGATGATTTTTAACCAATCCACACAGCATATTACTGGATTTGATGAATACAGGCAAAGAGAAAATGCACAGCTATTCACAATGGCCAAAAATCTAGTAAGGAATACAGCATTTACCATAACGTAATATAAAATGACATAATACAATTAGAGCATTCGCTATAACATAACACAGCATAACACAACAGTTGTTACATTACAAGAAATGCCAAATTAAATTACTTTGATTCCTGTTTCTACCATCCTCAGGAACTATAACATTTTATTTAGAGGCAAAAGCCAGACAAAATAGTAACTGCTGATACAGTTCTTTCACACTTTTAAATAATAGTAAGCTAGAAAAAGAAAAAGGAAACCTACAATAATAAAAGACACATGGGTCCTGGATGGTGTGGCTCAGTGGACTGAGTGCCAGCCTGCAAACCAAAGGGTCAACGGTTCAGGGCAGAGGCCTGGGTTGTGGGCCAGGTCCCCAGCTGGGGGCGTGCAAAAGGCAACCGGTTGATGTATCTCTCACACATTGATGTTTTTCTCCCTTCCTTCCCATCTCTCTAAAAATAAATAAAAAAGAATCTTGGGGCAGGGGGGAGGGGAAGAGCTACAGGTATTACTTTAACTCTACCTACCCTGTGTGTTTTATTAAAAACAAAACAAAAACAAAAACCACCACCAAAAAAAAGACACATGGGTTTACAAAAGTCAAAGTCACAGAGACTAAGTATAACTTTAAAGACTACTTTAAAACAATATTCTTTAAAGAGCAAAAGAAGATTTAATCTTCCAAAACCACATCTCATCAGTTTTTAAATTACCTATAATTTATTCCAAGATTACCCTTACCTTGTTTTAATACAGCATCAGGCTTTGGTGCAGTGTCATTAGTAATTTCATGGACATCCTTTCTTGGTACTGAAGTACTTTTTTTTTTTAATTTTAAAGAAGAAAACACAAAAATACAACAGAGATTAAGAGCCTAATTACACACCACAGAAAGCTACTGAAAATATAGGAATAATGACATTTACAATTAAAGTACACAGGGTTGCTGATTCCAAATAAAATGTTAGGTAGGGTTTTAATATATGTAATCATCTACAAAAGGACACTACCTTTAAGAGATGTATAAACAACAGGTATTCTCAAATATCAGGGGTCCCTGGCTAAAAGTAATACTAAAAACACTAAAATATCAAAAATATCAATAAATAAAATGTTTGGATAGCAGAATGCATCAATCCAAAAAATAAGACATCCAACAGTAAGAATCTGCCCTTATCTTGGAACAATCATAGAAATTACTAACTTTAATACTGAGAGAAAAATGTATTAGTTGATAATGTAAATATTCCTTTAACAATTTTTTAAACTGTATTTTAGATTCACAAGCAAAAGTCTAATATACAATTTATTTTGTGGAACACAACTATAAGGATACAAATAACCGTAAGAGGTTCTATCATATACATCATATATACTTCCTATTTTACTCTAATAAATCATTATTCAGCTTTCCTGCATTTGGCTTGTGTCATTCCATCCACAAAAGCCTGAAAACTATTCCACAAACATTTTTCAGCTTGCCTGTATCTTTTAAGTTTTTATTTTAAAAATGTCAAATATACACAAAAGCAGAGGGAACAGCGCAATGAACTCCCACCTGCCCACCACACACCAATCATTAACTCGCCATCACCGCTTCATTTATACCCCTCCCTGCTCCCTCCCACCCCAACTGGGTTATTCTGAAGCAAATCCCAGACATTATATAATTTAACTTATGATGTTTCATTATGGAGCTTTAAAATTCTTTTAAAAAATATAATTATACCATCATCACATTTTAAAATTAATTCCTTACTATCATCAAACCAGTATTCAATTTCCATGTTCAAATTTCTCATATTATCTCAATTTTGTTAACATGATTTTCCTAAGTTGTTTTTAAAATCACTTTTCAGAACTTGAAATCCCAATCACCAATCTTAAAAACATGATCAGCCCTGGCTGGTGTGGCTCAATGGAATGAGCAACGGCCTGTGAACCAAAAGGCTGCTGGTTCCATTCCCAGTCAGGGCACACGCCTGGGTTGCAGGCCAGGTCCCCAGGAAGGGGCACATGAGAAGCAACCACACACTGATGTTTCTCTCCCTCTCTTTCTCCCTTCCTTTCCCTCTGTCTGAAAATACATAAATAAAATCTAAAAAAAAGACATTTATAACAAAAACATGATCATCCTTTTAAAATATAGGTTCCAGCAGAAGTAAGGCCTGCTTGAGTGTGGTTGGCAAGGTACTATTATAGGTGTAATGATTTATGGTTTTAATTTGAACATTTCACCTAAAATGTCATATGGTATACTTGAGTGTGATATTGTTATGTTACAGAATTACATGCTTATGATTTTATGATAAAAGATTTTGTAATAAAAAAGGGGTATAATTTGTGCTGAACCCTGTATAATCACCCTGTAAGTCAGAGTATAAATATACGGTTTTCTGATCACAATTCTTAAAGGAAAAAAAAACACCATAGAAATTTGTAACTCAGTTCTAAGAAAGTTCTACATGAAAAATCACTTTCTTAACATACATGTAAAGCAACCTATTTTAATCCACAGACTACTACAGAAGTCAAATGTTATACACCAGGTATCAATACAACAATTTACATATAATGAAAAATATTAAAGATTCCTAACAAGACATTCAAGAATAATAAATATATCAACTAATATATCAATCAAGTGTTAGATATGGTAGATATATCAAATTTGTCTCAAAAAATCAACAGGCAAAATCCACAAATCAGACAGTACTAAGAATATAGTACTGAAAGCACAGACCACAATGAACAAGAAGACATACTATAAAACTACACACAAAAATAATATGAAAAATGTTCATACATTGAAACATTCTGAATGACGAAAAGTAACAGAGTAATGTCACTGGAAATAACAATTTTATCATTTACCACCCTACTTTGGTAAAAACAGCATATTTTTCATACCAAATGAATTATACTTACAATTTGCCATCTTTGAAAGATCGAACAAGAATATTATCTTTTTTCACAGCAATTTCATCACTACAATCAGGACAAACCACCTTTTAAAAAAAAGTGTGAAACTATTAGAACTAAAAGCACATTTATACAGAGTTACATATGTACTAATTATTTAAATCTGTTTGTAAATAGTTTCAGCTTAGTTTAAAAACTAACTAGTTTAAGGACAAACCAGCACACACATGTGAACACAAACACAAGTAACTTTACATTTGCATCCTGCCTCTGGGCTGCCTCGTTGCTCCCGCACAGGCATGGCGCTGAAAGCAGACGCACAGCTACAACTAGGCTAAAACTGTGGGCCACCTCCTAGCCGGACGTGGAAAGCTGGGATGGAAGTGGGGCAGGGATGGATAAAGAGGTAGAGCTGGGGCCTTAGCTGAGGGTCTACGTCACTGGTAAGAGAAGGACAGGAACCAAAATGGGATCAGATATTAGAACCTTAATCAGGAGTCTCTATCTTTAAAAAAAAATTTAAAAAAAAATCCAGACATGAGGTTCTACTATTATTTACATTTAAATATATACTTGAACATTTATTAACTCTCTTCATAATACTACTCACTCTAAAAAGTAAATACTTCCAAGCAGGTACCTTTCTAGAGTCTGTATAAGATTTATTACTATACTAGAAGGTTTAAAAAATGGACCAGAGAAGGGTAAGAGTTGAAAGAGACTAAGTTACTACAATCATCTAGGTGACAGATGGTGACTTGAACGTAAAGTGGTGGTAATGACATATTAAAGGAATGAGAAATATTAGACATAATTAGGGAAGTGGCAAGATGAGAGAGAATAGGCTGTTTAGGTTTCTGCCTTATGTAAATGGTGTCACTCACTGTGAAAGAAAACAACAGAGAAGGACCAAGTTTGAAAATGGGGAAGGAGAGAATAAATTTACTTTTAGGCTTATTAAATTTTGCGGTGGCTATATAGCATGCAAGTGGAAATACTGACTGGAGAGATATCCAGGATGGAGCTCAGAATAGAGATTTGAACTCTAAGATATAAACTTAAGAGCCTAAATATCAGGAGTCTAAACCCTGGGTCTAAAACTGTGAGCCAAATCTCTCATTTTGTTTTCTGCTCATGAGCTTAGGGTTTTGGAAACTAAACACATGATAGTTCTGTCCACTGCTGACAGTGGCGTTTGACTCACAGGTTCGCTACATTCTGACAGATGCCACGATCCCTATTTTATCCTGCTCACTCACTCACATTACTTCCTTGGTCCCTAAGGCATTTCAGCTTGTTATCTGCAAACAATGCTATAAAGAGGGATGAGATCACCCTAAGCAGGACATGAAGTGATATATTCTGTACCTGAACAACACATGTAAAGCTTGCTTAGAGAAGAAACGGTGAAGAAAACTGAAAGGGAAGACTGTATGAGTCATGGAAGCCAAGATTTCCTCCCTTTAAAATGAGGGTAAATACCACTTATTTTTCAGTCTCAATTAGGACTAAATGCAACCACTTATGTTTAGCTTAGCACAGTGCCTGACCAAGGGTAAATGCTTGGTGCGCTTTTGGTTATTCATAGTTTCTAAGAGATGCAACTGTTTTCTAACATGATAATGTTACCCAAACACTTGTAAAATTTACTCATTTTAAAAATATAAATGCAAATATTATGTCAAAATTGTTTTAGAACACAATGTCATACTCTGGTTGACAAAATTAATCATAACTATCCGAAAGATCTCAATTATGGGAGAAGGATAACATATATAAATAGTTCTATTTTTAAAACATTAGTGAAATGTTTGGTTAAGCAGATTACTGACCTTTCAATATCATAAACCCACAAATATTTTTCTCTTTATCAAAGAAACTATTTAGAAATTATGGTGAATCTTTAATTGATACTGAAAATATAACAATGAAAAATTTAATGTTCCTCTTGTTTAAAAAAAAGATACACAAAACTGTTTTTTAAAACATGTTTTCAAAAGAAATTCTTATAAACAATCTTAGCACTTTAGGAAAAAAGAAATGATCACAAACACTAACATTTAAGTTTTCAGACTACCACCACTGCCAAAGCTTAATGAATTACTTAACCCTTCTGCTACTCTATTTCCATAGTTCTATCTAAATGAGGATATATAACTACACCTATCTCATAATCCTTGTTAAAGGTCTTACTGCAATCCTGCATGTAACAGGTAGCCAATAAATGCTGAGTGGATAGGTAGAAACATGCAGAGGTACAAAGGTATCATAAAGTGTTTATGTTTGTTAAAACAAATAATTGCCCCCATTGGTTTCAATCATAATTTATTGGGTACTTATTTTGTACAGAACAAAACACTAAACTAAGCACTCAAAATAAAGAATACAAAATATATTCACTGAAAAAAGTGACAAATAGACCTCATTTGCAGACAATAGTAGCAAGAAAGATTCTGTTATTCTTTTGCATGGTCGATTTATGAGTTTTAAAAGTCTGCATTATGAATTTCCCAGCAGAGAAGTTCATTGAGCTCCCATACACTTAGCCTCTAAAGCAGGGGTGTCTAACCTTTTGGCATCTCTGGGCCACACTGGAAGAAGAAGAGTTGTCTTAGGCCATACATTAAATACACAAACACTAACGAAAACAAAAGAACATCTCATAATGTTTTAAGTAAATTTATGATTTTGTGTTTGGCCACATTCACAGACATCCTGGGCAGCATGCAGCCCACAGGCCGCAGGCTGGACACCCCTGCTGATGGTATGATTTTTGCCTTTCTTAAATGACCTCAAGAGTTCTGTGTGCTCAAAAACAATTTTGAGAATAATCCTTGTCAGAACTAAATGATGATAAAATCATTTGCCTTTTTGTACCTATGAAAAACAAACAGAAAATTGTTTTTTTAATGAACTTATATAGTTGAAAATTAAACTCTTTTATACTAAAGTTACTCACCAATGCAGGAAAACACAGTGCTTTCTTTTTATCCAAACTAACGTAATCTACACATACAACTTTTCCTAGTAGCTCATCAATCTGTTTCCTATCATCCTCATCTTCATCACTGGAGGATGAAGAAGACTCTTCCTCTGGTCTAGGGAAAGAAAACAGTAAGATATTTCCACTTAATTTCACAAAGAATAAGCATACCAAGTTGACGAATATAGGTATCCTAGAAATCTTATCCCATTTCCTAATACCTACAGAAACCTAATTTAAATTTCAGTTTTCTAAATTTCTAAAGAATAAAAAGGGTTATTTTCCTGAAAATCTTTCAGGTTTATTTAGTGCTATTTTAAAAGATTAAGGGAAAGATCAGAATAGATGAGGACTGGTCCCTAAATTTTCAAAAAGCTTAAGGCCCCATATTAAATATCCTACTACTATCTGTAGTAAAATATACTAGAGCCTACTCTCAGATTAAGGAAGTTAGAGAAAGTAATTTTACACTTTCAGTGCAAAGCTAATTTTAAAAGGGGGAAGGCAGATCTTTATTACTGGGGGTCAGGGCAGGGACCGGAGAGAACCTGTAAGAGACCACCACTGTTATCATCATCATCAGCAGCAGCAGCATCATCATCATCAAATACACACAAATACTCATAAAATGCACAATATGATTCTTTTGTATTATGTTAAAAATCCCTTCCAATTACATTGTATATTGAACAAGTAAATTAGAAAGATGTTTGGAAAAGGATCTAACACCATCTATTTGATGTTAGAAAAAAGTAGAATAAAAAAGTAAAACTACTAAAAAGGACAAAAGTAACACACACCAAAAAAACTCTAAATCTGGTTCTAAGAAGGCCCATAATCAGTGTTAAAAAAGTAAAAATTATACCAATCTGCTCAGAATAAGACACTAAAAAACGTTGAATAGACTGCAATATAAGTTCTTTTTATAAAATAAAACAGAATAATGACTACTATTGCTTAACTACAGGGAGGAAAACATTGTTGATAGTTGGCAATGAACAAGTTCACTAACAAAAATGTAAACTGACAGACTTTTAAAAAAATATTTTATTTATTTGTAGAGAAAGGGGAAGGAAGGGAGAAAAAGAGGGAGAGAAACATTGATGCGGGAGAGAAACATCTATCAGTTGCCTCTCACATGCCCCCACCCAGGGGCCTGGCCTGCAACTCAGGCATGTGCCCTGACAGGGAAGCAAACTGGCAACTTTCTGGTTCGCAGGCCATCACTCAACCACACACCAGCCAGGACAACAGATTAAAAACAAAAAAACAAACAAAAAAAAACAACACACCACCACTTTAAGTAGGGTTTTTCTATTTGGTTGGCTAGGATAAATCCAGCATATTCTACATTTGTCTTCATGCCTTTCCAAAGGGATGACAAGATAAATGTCATCTTTTATATAGATCAATATACAGAAAGCAAAAATTATTATGATATTAAAGATTTTACAACGATATGGGGAATTTCACTATTTGATTTCAGTGATCAGTCAAATAACTTAAAAATTATCCCCTGGAAAAAAAACAAAGCAAATCTTCCAAGTTTGCTACTGAGAAGAACTACTGTAGTTCAAGTGTTACTTAAAGCCGTTTAACCCCTACTTAGAAAGCACATCATAGGTAGTAGGAAAAACCAACTTCCTTCATATTAGCAGAGCATAAACCCGCGAAACAGGGTCAGAGCTTGGGATGGTAACGACAGGCTTCACGAGCCTGATCCCAACTTGATTAGAAGAGAGCATCTCGGGGCCACGGCTTTTCTCTCTCCACTTTCTAACCATGACTGTAGAATACAGCCAATCTTAAAACCGTACTTATTGCCTTCAAGCAGTCACAGAAGACACATTCGGCTAGGGTTTTATGGATGCCCTGTAAGTCCTTATCATTAGCAAGAGAGAAAGTCACAATGTCACAGATAACACATATCAAATCTGTAAAACACAGAAAGAGAAAACTGGGCTTTATTTGGCTAACAAAGTCATCTGCATCTTCATAAAAGTTCTAATTTCTTTCTTAAGATTTGCCAAGTGTGAAGCCTTCAGACACCAGAAAGACACACACGCACGCACACACTGATTGGCAAAATAAAACATCTATCTACCTCCTTCAGTAAATGTCCAGATTCTACTCTAACACCATTCCCCATTTATGGACTAGATTCCCTTTCCCCTGCCACATATACAAGACTTTGTTCCAGCAAGGTATGCTTCCCTCTCCTGTATCCATTTTTCTGCCTGTATTAGATTGAGTCTCATCAGCATACTGTTATTTCCATAGTATGATGTTATTTCTTTCACTTAAAAAAAATAAAAAAAGTCCTGACTTCACTTTCTCTACCAGATAATACACCTCATTTCTCTAGTATCCTCTGCAGCAGAACAGCCTGGAGCCCTCTACTTTCACCTCCTCTAAGTCTCTGTTCAAACATCTCGATTAGGCTACCATGACCATTTTATTCAAATTTAAAACCTGCCGACCCCAATCTCTTATTTCCACAACACTTACAAATGTATCATATCATATAATTTACTTGTTTCTTACATTTTTACTTCATTGTTTATCTCCCCCCATATGAGAGAATGAATATAAGCTCTAAAGGCAGACATTTTGTAAATTCCTGTTTTGTTCACTGATATATTTCAAGTACCTGAACAGTGCTTGGCACAGCATAGATGTTCAATAAATACTTGTTGATTAAATAAATGAACTGAATAGAGTTATTTTTTTCCTACTGTAGTACTTCTGATTTTATTTCTCCAGAAATCACAAAAGGTATACAATCACTGTTACATATACAACCAGTGTAAATCATACCATTATACCTGAGGTTCCTTTAACTCTTCCTTTTAAAGAAGCTTAGCCAGGAAATTATTTACACAAAACCAGTTCTCAATAAACTGGTGAACTAAAATCAGGAGCAAAGAGAGCAGATTGAGAACCTTCTTGGTGTTTACCCCCCTCTGACATGGTTGCTTCTTTGGTGACAAGGTATTTGTTTATAGACCCACATCTGACAGTGCTACTGGAAACAAAGCTAATTACATGGAGATGTTTACCACAAAAGACTAACAGCTAATCACACATCGCTATTAATTTTAAATTAATTGTAAACCAAATGAGAAGAACTTTAGACACGACATATGCCATAGAACAGCAAATGATCAGATGCAAACAAAAAAGTGAGCCAGGAACGTCAGAAACTGTCTTTGAAATGCAATTCTTACTTCAATGATCCTTATTATTTCAAGCAAGTGATTAATTCAAGCTTCAAATTTTGTACAGTAACTTAAAATTCCATATTAGTTGGTATCAGAAAAACTGACAATTATAGCTTCTCAGAGATCAAAACATACAGGAAATATGGACATGTATATACACTTACCAATAAAAAGGTTTTAATTTTTTCCTCCAAATTTTTATCAAGAAGGAAACTAGAATCAAATCCTCATATCAAAATAAAGCAGCAAATAATAAAATGAGCTTCTGGAATTGGATAATGGTGCTAGTTGCACAAATTTGTGAATACATTAAAAAACACCAAACATTGTACATATTTATTTATTTATTTACCCTCACCTGAGGACATTTTTCCATTGCTTTTAGAGAGAAACACTGATTGGTTGCTCTCGTACATTCCTCTGACCGGGGATCCAACATGCAACCTGGTATGTGCCCTGACTAGGAATTGAACCCACAACCTTTAAGTCTACAGGATGACACTCCAAGAAACTGAGCCACACCAGCAGGGCTTTTTTTTTTTTTCTTAAACATTGTACATTTTTAAAAGAGTGCATTTTACGATATGTGAATTATAGTTTAATAGAAAAAACATTTTAAAGATCGGCAGATGTGTAAATACCAGGTTCAAATCACTACTTTATTGGGAAAATCTCAGCACCATCACTGAGTAAAACCTGTACCCATAAAATGATCCCTAACAAGAATCCTTACAGGCCTTATTATGCTTTATTCTTTCTCTAAAGGGGAAACAGCAAGGAGGTTGCTTTCCTACTGTAACAGGTGCACATATGCTTTTGCCAGGTTATCGGAGAAAACTGGGGTGGGGGAGGGAACACAGATAGCTCTACAATTTCAAGCATTACATTCTCTAGGCAGAATCAAATAAAACCTTTGCATACAATGGATAAATTATAAGAACAAAATTCAATCAAGTTATACATTGACCAAAAAGATCAATAACTTGCTTTAAAAAATTTAAGCTAAAGGATGATAATCATTAAAGAAAAAAACAACTTGGCTCTGGCTGGAGTGGCTCAGTAGACTGAGCACCAGCCTATGAACCAAGGGGCCACCGGTTTGATTCCTGGTCAGGGCACATGCCTGGGCTGCGGGCCTGGTTCCTAGCTGGGGGCACACTGGAGGCAACCAGCTAGTGTTACTTTCGCACATCAATGTTTCTCTCTCTTCTTCTCCCTCCCTTCCCCTCTCTCTGAAAATAAATAAATAAAATCTATAAAATTTAAAAAAAGTCAAGTACATATATACTTGAATATATTAGGGTTAATTAATTAAAGATAGACTATAAATAGAACACAATTAAAAGTGTCAAAAATAATCAATTTTGGAATACCTGGGGTGGATTGCTGGTATGTGGATTAACAGTTGTTAAAAGAAAACAAAGGCAGGGACGTACGTAACAATGGAGTGGGTCCAGGGAATCCTAGGAAGAGTTAACCTTATCTTTGTACAAAAATAAATTTTAAATGGCAGTCAGAGAATCATGATGAAGATATTTTTTGGGGGGTGGGGCTTAGAATGGAAGAGGAAATGAAGGTCAGGAAAACAAGGCTTTGTTGTAGAAAATCCCTCCGAAGAAAGGGAAGAAAAGTCTGAGGAAGTGTAATTAAGGAGATGGGCATTTCACCGCGGTCCTTGCCTGCGGTGCTTACACACCAAAGCCTGTAGTGCAAAGCAAGAACACTGTAACGCCGCTCGGCCGTGGGAATGCCCGCGGTGGTGAGGGGCAGAAACAGCAAGCACAACAAGAACACGGAAGAGCTCGGCTTCATCCCCTCCACCGGCAAGTCTCACCCTTTAGTCTGCCTTCATACTTCACATGAGTAAAACACAATCTCGACATCAAATCTCTCATTAAACACAGATATTCTAACATGAAAATCACTGACTTACAGTGTTTGCTAGAGTCTTTAGAAAGCAAAGATCAACCTGCTCAGTGAACACTGCATTTTTATTTTCATACACTCAAGAAAAGGAGACCTCAACTAAGAAACATAACTGACTTTTTAACAGATATAATTTTTGGCCATTTTTGTAAATCTACTTAATAGTGTTTATATTACCTAATTTTAAATTTATTTTCTGGATAACATCTGTAGAAAGGTAAAATATATCTAAATATGAGATGCATTACTTTCAAAATTAAAATTACTGATGGATTAAAAAACTTTTTCCTATACTATCTACATAATAAAAATTAATATGGGAATGTTGTTTTTAAAAGTAATATAGTCCAAAACAGTCCTGCCTATCCAATATAAATGCTGGTAAGCAGAATTTTTATATATTCATATATAAACGAAATGTTACATATTAGTAATTTCATGAAAAATTTTTCATTCATTTAATCTTTGTAACAGGTCTAAGTGATAGATAATATTACAATCTCAATTTTACAGGTGAGAAAATTAAGCCATGAATAGTAAGTAAACTGAAGAAAGTGGCAGAGGCAGAATTCAAACCCAAGTCACCTGGCTCCAGCCTTCACACTCTTTAACAACTAAGCCACATACATCATCACTCTCAAGAGCTAGAGCAGTGAAACCTTCACTAATGAAGTAATTTTACATTAAATACCTCCCATCTCACTGTTCTGATATCATCCATCATAGTTAATTAAAATCTGATTATAGAACTACAGGAAGTCTCTAATGACCAACAGTAGATAAAGTTTTTAATTCACAATTGAAGTCATTAATTTTCAAAGAAATATCAAAAGATTTAACTTTATAAGGGTTTCAGTGAATATTCTAAGGCAACATAACAGCCCTCTGGAACAAAAACCTGAACATAATATTAAACAATAACAACATCTAATAATCACGAAAGAACTCTTTCATACTAATAATGTCATCACACATTTTTCTTTAAAACAAGAACACTCAACTTTAAATGACACATGTAGGAGAGTAAATAAGTTACAAGTTGAGTACCCTAAAAATAATCAAGTTACCAGCAAGCTAAATCACAAGTGAAAGAAATTATTCACCTAGTAATCAACAAAAACATTTTCTAAAGATTTGGCAAGGGAGAAAAAACCCTCATCTTATGGTTCAAATTGTAAGTATAGTAAAAACATAGAAAATACTAAATATTTTTTCAATGCAAGGATTAAGTCTTAATTTCCTCGCTCAAATGAGTCATTATTTACTGTTAAAACTAATTTGGAAAGTAGCTGAAATACTCTGTCTAAACAAAGAAGTCAATCAACTGAATGGAAAAAGGCCTATGGAACACGGGTAAGTTCAAATCCTGGTCCTTTTCTTTCCTGTGTTCCTTGAATTAGGTACTTACTGTCTCTGTGTCCAATTGCCCCAATTATTTTTTTTTAGGGGGGACCACAAAAAAATCTGTATTTTTGTATTGGAGGGAGGGAGCAGAAAAGAAAGAGGCCCCTACACTGGGCCTACTCAGTGGCAGCTTCTTGTTCCACAGGGTTAAGGAAGACTTTGAGAAAATAAAAGTTGTCTGGAAAAATCCAGGGGTAGCTACTTCACATGTTATGATGGGTAGAAGGGACGAAGTGAAGTGTGAAGGCCCCTCACATGCTCCATCTTGCCTCAGATTATTTCCTGGAGCCCTGGGGCAGAGAAGGTGCCACTTTCATTCCTGCTTCTTGGGACCGCTGACGGCCACGTAGGGATAGAGAAGGACAAGCCGGAAGGACAACACACCCAGCATGTTGGCGAAAATGGCGAGCTGCACGTCTATAATCATCCTGACCCGCTGGGCTCAGCTCCCCAATTTCCCCAATTTCTAATAAGGATAAAACTAACACCTACCTTTGTGGGTTTGCTTTCTAAGGCTCAAACTAAGTAATATGAAAAACAGCACTTACCCAATTTCTATCTCCAAAGCTTAACCACTAACAGATTTAATACCTGATTCTGTATATTGAATGAGAAAGTATTCACTTACACTAAAGTTTCCAATAATTTGACTAATATTTATTTTATAGATATTCTAACAATATTTGGGCTTAGCCATATTAAAATTTTATTGAAGTAAAATATTCAAAACTATTTTCAAAACAACCTCCAAGAGAATAAAAGAAAACTACATTCTCCTGCCCCTTTCCTTCCAACTTTCTTCAGTTCCATGAAGGCATCTGGTTTTTAACTCTTTCAGCTGTTTCTCTGATAGTTACTACCCTACCTCTAAACAATATTCTTATTCTACTATTTCTTTATTTCTACATTTAAGACATATTTATTCGATTGACTTCCCATTGTTACAAGAACATAACTTTTATATTTAAACCACCTCCTCATCCTTCATCCTACTGATACAGTTTTTTTCCTTACATAATTTTTGGGGGGAATTACTGACTGACCCCCCCCAGTGTTCCTTTATATTAGGAACCAAGTCCTCCTTTTTAAAAGAGACTTCCATTCTTCCATTCTGCTTTCCACTGACTACTAGCATCCAGAGTTACTCTTGGGAAGTCTGATGCCATTCAGTCTCCCAGTTCTTTGCAATAATTTTTTTTTCTTTCTCTGGAACTGTTTGAAAATTGTTTCTTTATCTCCGATGTCCTGAAATTTCATGACCCCTTGATCCTGCGTTCCTTTTTAATGTAGCCTTTTGGGGCCTGGACACATTTCAATGAAAGTAATTTGTTAAATATATCAAATATGTGATACAACTGCAAGAAGACATGAAAATAAGTAAAACAGTTCCTGTCAGTGAGAGTAAAACTATTAGAAAAGGAAAACATTACAATGATAATAAGAGGTGAAATACTGTCTATGACATTAAGTAAATGCAAAGAACACAGAAAGTTCAGAGGATAGAAAATGTCTGTTTTCAAAGAAAAAGTGTAAAGAAACAAATGGTTCACATAAAAGTGGGAACATTTCTCTTGAGAACTGAAGAATGAGTGAGACAGTGGCATGGAAGGGTGGCATTCAAGACAAGAAAGCACGAATAAAAGCATGATACCAGTAAGTCAAAGTACGTATGCAGGGAATATTGACTAGTTCCATTCTGACTACAGCCTCAAGGTACATGTAGGGAGAAATGGGAGGTAGATACACAGCTGTTACGATTGGTTGAACATGGAGAACCACAGGAACCCGTGCTGAGGAGTCTGACGTTATTATTAGATCTAAAATTACTATTAGATCCAGTTAGCATTTTGCAAATTACATTTTAAAATTAGTAATTATTAAAACAATACTAAAAGGAGAAATGAATTCAGGTTTAACTAACAGTTATGAAAATGGACTTACATATGATTAGATCTTCTTCCTCTATTTGTTTTCTTTCCTATGACTGGAGTGCCAAAGTGTTCGGGGTTGGTGAGTGGGAGCTGGTCTAATGTCTGTGGGTAAGAACATAAACCCATAAAAAGTTATTACGTTGCAAGTTCTTTCTTCT
The DNA here is from genome assembly GCF_021234165.1 of Pteronotus mesoamericanus. Classification (NCBI taxonomy): domain Eukaryota; kingdom Metazoa; phylum Chordata; class Mammalia; order Chiroptera; family Mormoopidae; genus Pteronotus; species Pteronotus mesoamericanus. The sequence goes on from NW_026555137.1 coordinate 19,919,424, forward strand.
TTTTAAATCAAATCAGTTTAAGAATATGCTTAGACTTTGAAGTTGAAAACTTCTCCCAAGGAAGACTAAAATACAAATTTCCTAAAGATAGAAACTCTCGTTTCAAAGATATTAGAATAAAAATGACTGAGTCCATTACTGGGAAAAAAGTGCAAAGAAACTTAGCTGTTCTCTCTAGATGGTATCATTATCTATTTGAAGGATGACAGACTTCTAACAATGGTTAAAATACAAAACTGAACAAACACAACTCAGTGGAAATACAGGTTTGAGAGAAACAACACCTATACATAAGGACCTAACTACTCCTAGGTTGGGGCCAACTGCAGCTCAAATTTATCTTTGCACACAGGGAATCATAATATATGAAATAAACTCTTAATAAGTAACAGAAACAAAATTATCAGGATAAGCATCCAACTGCTTGGAAAAAAAGGCTTCAGACAGGCTTTATTATTACTCTGCAAACATTTTCTGCAATAAACTTTTATTAAAGAAAATGTTAAAATTAGTTTTTCTACAGTTAATATTTTATTTTCCCTTCCTTTCCAATCTGTAGTATCCAATATTGTGCTTAGTATAAAGCTAATAATCAATAAATGAACATCTTTTCCTTGTTATCAACTGAGAGTTCATGTCAACCCATTTGTCCCTACCCCCATCAAAAATTATGATGTCCAGCCCAGGAAGCAGTTGATTATTAAAAACAAAACGAAGAAAAAGGGATTTTAAAACTGAGTTCTGAAGCTGTCATTCTGACTTTAATTCTCTGAATATCAATTCTGATAATATTCCTATTTTTTTTACATTTTAAAGATTTCCCACAACTGCTGTTCCTTTCATCCACCCAATAAAACCTTTGCTATTATAGTTTCTTAAACACTGGAGGGACCAAAGATCCCAGGAAAACTGTCAGGATAAAAGTGAGAGTGAGGAACTACTTAGGACAAAGACTTCTCAAACTTACAAACCACAGTGTTATATGAAACAATGCCCATCAACTTAGATTTAAAGATCAGATATCTAAATACAAACTAATGGTAATATTTAAAAGGAAATTTTTAACTTTATTTGTAACACTGAGATAATTTTGTTCAGACAATGATAAACTGTGAAAAAGGTAACTGTATTAACAATCTATTTTGTATAATTAATTAGAGTATATCTAAATGTATTTAAGGTACTTACATATCTAACAACAAAGAATACAGTATAGGAAAAGAGTACTAGCCACAAAGCCTTAAATAAACCTAATCTTCCTAATTTAGTTTGTAAATAGGGCATTTAAAAATATTTGGAGGCCAAAGTTGGCCCAAATACAATAATATGCTAGCAGAAATTTAGAAGTCATCTGTCATTAATTCGTAATTATGCTTCCCAAGGGTGAAAATTTCAAGGTACTGTATTTGGTAAACAGGGAAAATAATCTGGATTCACTTTCTGCCAAGCTCAGAGATGAATTAAATGCCCCTTCTCAACCTCCTAAAATTAAGGTTGCTCTCTTGAAAGCAGATTCCTATTATACAGGATGGGCAAAAGTAGGTTTACAGTTGAAAGTATGTAAAACACAGAATTTATTCTTGTATTATTATTTATTTGTAACACAACTGTAAACCTACTTTTGTCCATCCCATGTACTGTGATTTCTATTTTAAGCATCTGCTTGTCCTTTCACTTATTACAGGAAAAAAATATCCAGGATTTCTGAAGAGTTTTCTAGGAAAAAAAGGAATTTTCAAATAAACCGTATTCTCTCCCTGGGATGTAATAAAGAGTGAGAACAGTAAGAAGTCGTATCTCTTGTCCGGGCCTTAGTCTGCGCCCAGCAAGGCAGAAGCGCCTTCCACTTCAAGCGATGAAAAAGACCAGAGGGAGGGTAGAATTTGTCTTGTCTCATTCCAAAGAGCGAAAACCAGAGGCTCCCAGCTATACTAAAGGCTCAAAGAAAATGCCACAGGCCTGGGGGGAAAATGCCCATAGCCCTGTTACCAAAAATGGGCTGCAGGAAGTAACAACGCCTGCATTTTATCAAACCTTTCCTTAGAGGTTTCAATTCCATATAGTACCTGCGCAGAGAACACCAGCTGATGAAACCGCTTTTGGATAATATTCAGATTGTGAATCGCCTGTAGAAATACCCAACTACTCCAACTCCAACAGACGTCAGCCGGCGGCCACACCCGCACTAAGCTGGTCAGGGCCAGAATCCTCTATTTTGATGTTGGAATTCAAAAGGAGGAGGTGCGACTGTGACCTCTTATCATGGAAATCTTGAATTTAAGTCTTTGTTTAGGCATGTAGCTCATGAATGGGATTTGTGACTCAAAATAAAGCAAGTATAATGAAGCTTTTCTCTCAAAGGCCAAAGTTATTACTAATAACAGTGCTGAGTAATCTTGCGAAAAACTAAAACTGTTTATTGAAAATATCAAATAAAGGGAAAAAATATATAGATGGTTGATTAAATAAATACACTCCTGGCCATGTCTTCACAGAGCTTAACGCACTTACAATTTTAAAGTATTTTTCATTGTTTCATTAATGCTTTTTCTCCTCTCAGGTGGTAAGTTACCCTTGCATCCCCACTGCCAGGCACAGCATCTAGCACATGGGACCAGGGTAAGGAAATCATGCCAGCATCCCAATCACCATCGTATGGAAGATGCACCCAGTAAAACTGAGCCTTCTAGGGAAGGCAAGAGGAGACACGAAGGTGCTTGTTCATACCGCTTTGGCCTTTACACTACAACTGTCTTATGAACTACTACAACTTAGAATTCTCCTGCAAAAACAAAATTAATACCTCAGATATTTCTCTGGATTAAATAAGATACATACCTTCACTTAACAGATAAATCAAGTTTTCAAGACCCTCCATATTCACTGACCCACTATAATTGTACACACATTCTAAGAAAAATGAAATTATTTCGAAGAATTACTTAAACTCGGAAAGAACTGTTACTTCATCAGTGTAAGAAACCAAATTCACTGCATTCGCCCCCAAAGCTGTATGCATTTCCTATATTTAAACCTTCACAATTAGTTCAAAAAATATTTATTAAACTGTTGGAAAAAGGTGTCTATTAAGACAACAAAAACATGGCTTTTGCCCTACAAAACCTTAAAATCTTATAGAGAAAAAGAAAAAAGGTAACGAAAACACCATAAAATAATAAGAAAAGGGCAAAAGCATGAAAGGACAAAGAGATTATATTTGGTTAGAGAGCTCAGGAAAGACATCATGGAAGAGGAAGCACGTCTAGTGGTCTTAAGGGGAACATGGTCAGTAGAAACCAAAGTGTAAACCACAATCAGGAAATACCAAGGAGTCTTACAAGGGAGAAGTACAGGGAAATGGCAGAATGTGAGACTGAACCATAATACAGATTTTGAATTGAAATAGAAATTCAATCACTTAAGGGAAGGAAAAATATTTCTAAAACAAACAAAAATATCCCATAAAATACAGTCTAATGGTTTAATAAGTAATATTAAATGTCTCCCCCAAAACACTGTTTTAAATAGTGACTAGAAAAAAATCATGGTTGGGGCACACTGTGCATTAATTTGTATAGACTGGGAGGACTAGAGAATATAACACTATAATAATATGTCCATTTCAAAAATTCTGAATAGCAGACTACAGATTTACAAAACTTTGTGAGCTCTCCATTCTTAGTTAACTTAAGAACACCTTTTACTTTTCAAGCATAGATTTGGTACTAGGAAGTATAAGTTTGAGAACCAGCTCTAACCAGCATCTATAATTGGAAGAAAATAATGGTTTCTATTTCATAATGTAAATGCAATAATGTATGTAAAACACTGAGAAATGCTTTTTATTTCCTCTCAGAAATACAAACCCTTCGTTTAATCATCCAACTAACATTTATTCAGTTCCCACTCTGTGCCAGACACTGTTCTAGGAACTGGGAACAAAATAGTGAACAAGACATACAAAATCCCTGTCCTTGTGACACATTCTAGTGAGAAAGGCAGACTAAATAAACAAGTAATTAAGCACATACTCATATTTTGATGTGAGAGAATGATACGCGCTATAAAATGAAACCCCAAAACATTAAGAAGGGACAATTTCTATTAGAAAGGTCAGGCAAGACTTCTTTAAGGAGAAGCCATAATCATTTCACCTATTAGCTGTAGTAGTTAGGGACTGCCTAGGGTGACTACGTATTTTAATGATGATGGGGTTCAAGTGGATTATAAATCAGACGTCTGTTTTATACAATCAGTTACAAATTAAAGGAGTCTATATAAAAATGACCTGAAGATAACATTTAAATAAGCCCACTGTATTTTCTTTGTGGACAAATGCTTAAAATACATCAGGCAAAAAAGAACACAGAACCTGGTACTCAAACCAAGGGCCTTAAACAGGCTTCACGGAAACACAGAACCTGGTACTCAAACCAAAGGCCTTAAACAGGCTTCACGGACTACGTTATAATGGTATTATGTATTAATGAATTTTCCTGATTAACAAGTAAGTTGCTTGATTTGCGGAAACAAAACTACTCCCTGCAGTAGAAATTATTAGGAGGTGTTCATCATTAAATGTATTAAATGACGACTTACTTCACTCTCCGCGAAATGGCGCTCTCCTTTGAGGCACAGCGAGGACCGCCTCAGTGTCTTCTCATCTCCATCGTCAAAAACTACAAGAGGAGGTAAAAACGGAAGCTACTTAAGAGTTTTTCAAAGGTTACATGATGATATAAATTATTTAATTTTTTAGTGCAAACAGAATTATTGTTTAAAAAGGTTACATTCAAAATTCAGTTCACATTTTATGTTTTCCAATGGACAACTTCAAACAGAGTATCTTTTCCCATTCCTAGCAAAAGAGAAATAATACACCTTGGGAAAAAAAATCTTCTCTGAAACAGAAAATACCAAATAAAAATAACTAAGCATTTCAAGACAAAACTATTTAAATGTTAATTAACCCTTCAAAACTATTTAAATGTTAATTAACCCTTCTCAAGATGGTAAAGGAAAGGCAAGTCTTCCTGCTGGTAAATACCTGAGAAAAAGAAAGTACAAAGTTATATATTCAGACTGCCCTTAAAAAAAATTACCCTGTTTTTATTTAAAACAGGATTTCTCAACCCTAGTACTAACATTTCGGACCGGATAACTTTTTCACGGGGGGGCGGGGGGGGCGTCCTGTGCACCATAAAACATTGCACAGCATCCTTGGCCACTAGATGCCAGTAGCACCCCCCTTCCCAGCTGTAATAACCAAAAATGTCCCCAGACATTGCCAAGTGTTCCCTGACTGATGAACTTGACGCTGGTTCATTGTCCCACCAAATTTACTACAAGTTTATATATACACAGCACATATGTGTATTTAAGGATATAATTTTACCGTATAATGCATTACTCACAAATCATGGGAAGAGAGTACACCTCTATTTTTAAAAACATTACCGGGAGGTGGGGGAGAGCAGTGGGGAGAAAATGGAGACAACTGCACATGAACAACAATAAAATAAATAAATAGACAGGCAGACAGATTAAAAAAAAAAAGTTTCCCGTCCTTGATTTTAGAAACAGCAGTTTTTGCCTAAACGCCAAAATTAAGTTCTTATATATTATATGAAATTTCATTTATGTGAGATTGTATAAATAATTCCTAGTATATTATTTTAATGCAATAAATAAGATATTCAATGGTAAAAGTGCCACATTTATGAGACTGAAAACCACACCAAATTACCATAAAAATTTACTACACAAAATTGCCCACAGTTGTGTAACCTATATAAAGTCAAGTATTTCCTTATATGTCAAAAGTCAAATTTTTCCTCTCCCATCATCAGGTTTTTTCCTCATCACACGAAAATGTAAAAACTCATCTGTACTATTTCAAAGCTCCATCGAATTTTGACAGCATCAGCCCTGGCTGGCGAAGCTCAGTGTACTGAGTGTGGGCCTGCCAACCAAAGGGTTGCTGGTTCGATTCCCAGTCAGGGCACATGACTGGGTTGTGGGCCAGGTCCCCAGTAGGCAATATGCGAGAGCAACCACACATTAATGTTTCTCTCCCTCTCTTTATCCTTCCCTTCCCCTCTCTCTAAAAATAAATAAATAAAATCTTTTAAAGAAAATAAAATTTCCCTTAAAACATGTTTGACATCATCAAAAACATTTTATTAGGTGTTTTCTCTCATCTTTGAGGTCATTAAAATGTACAAATTATTACTATTCAGTAAATAATACTGGAATAATTGGCTATCAATTTGGGACAATATTACTTGATCATACTTCAGAATGTTAAAAAAATAAACAGTAGATGGAATAAAAAGTTGTGTACAAAACAAAAATAAAACTATAAACTGAAGACTACACTGGAAAATTAATTTAACAGTGACGAAAGGAAGGTGTTCCTAGACAAGATTCAAAATTAAAATAAATTAAAGTAAAATGACTACATGAATTTGATAGTAGAGATAAGAGTAAAGCAATATGAGAAAAATACTTGCAACTAAAGCAGCAAAGGGTTAATATTCAGAACACAAAAAGAACTCACATTCTAAAATTATTAAGAAAGAGATAACCATCCTAAGAGGAGAAAGAAGGAGAATGGGAAGACAACTATAAGCTAGCAGTTCAAAACATACAGGGTGGCGCAAAACTACAGTAATGAGTACATGAAATAGTTTATTCTTGTATTATTATTAATCATTGTATTTTTTCCATATGAATAACTGTAAACCTACCTTTGTTCTACCCTGTATATATTAATGTTCCTTTTGATGAACATATGAAAAGATGTTTAATCTCACTAGTAAATCATGGGAGGGGAATTATTAAAAAAAAAAAAAAAAAAGACTACTCTGTGTCCAGGAGGGCAAAAATTTAAAATGATTAGAACCATCAACTCTGTCAATGGTTGGAAAAACATGTACACTCATATACTGTTTATGGGAGTATAAATTAAGTCTTTGAAGAAGGGAGTTTTCATTACCTACTAAAGTTTTAAAAGTACATTTCATGTCAGTCTACATCTAGCAATCAGTGCATACACTAGGAAAATAGAATAATGTGCATGTACAAGACACTTAATTAATTCAGCATTTATTTATTATAATAGCAAAAAAAAAGCCCATCCTGGAAAAAAAGTTCTAGCATATTGAGTACTATAAAATGTAATACAAATAAATTCCTCTATCTGTTGTACAAGATGAACATATTTAAATGTACCTTTAAAAATGGTTAAAGATGGAAAAAGTTTCTCTAAGATATACCTTGAGTGAAAAAAGCTAGAAATCCAATTCTATAATACATAATACATAAACTAGATAATTTTAAATTATATGTCATGCACATATTAATGAAATAAAATTTTTAAATGTCTGGAAAGATAAGCATTAACAGTAATAATGTCTATGGTACCAGGGGAAGAAGTAAATCAAGGAAACTTTCCTCTGGTTGCATTATCTTTGAAAATACATTTTTAAAAGTTATTCCCTTACCTACAGTGTACCAACTCGCATCTGTTAATTTATTGATAACAGCTTCCTGATATGCACCATCAAGATTCTTCACTTCCACAATAGCTCCAACCTAAAATATTTTTTAAAAGTTAAAAAAAATGTTAGAAGACAAGTGAGCAAACAAAAAAAACTGGCTTTATTTTTTAAAAATTGAGTGCACGGTAGCAAAGAACTACTGATTTCATTTGTGTTTAGGTACCAACAGTTTTATCCACCATTGTTTATGAACCAACAGCAAAAATGTCAACAGAGTAAAAAGGCAAATAATACCTAAGCACTATTATGAAAGCAGTCATGACTGCTGGTCCCTAACAGGGTCTTGGATACCACTGTGAGAACCAGAACCACTGCATGCGGAATTGTCCCTGCGCCATCTCACCACTCCTCTTTGAAGAAGGCTGGGGAAGGGTAGGGATGATTAAGCAACAGCTTTGAAGTCTCCATAAGAGTTGAAATGCAACACTAATGACAATCGCTTAAAATATTTTCCATTTGATCAAGAAAATGCTGAGTTACATTTACATGGTCTTTGTAACTACATCAAATTAAGAAGCTTCTGCACTGCAAAGGAAACTATCAAGAAAATGAAAAGCCAATCTACTGAATGGGAGAAAATATTTGCAAATCATTCATCTAATAAAGGGTTAATATACAAAATATATATATTTTTAAAAACCCTCATATAACTCAACAGCAAAACAAATTACCCAATTAAAAAATGGGAAGAGAATCTGAACATTTTTCCAAAGACATAGAGATAGATAGCCAACAGGTACATGTAGAAGTGATCACCAAAATCAGAGAAAAGTACATCAAACCACAATAAGACAGTAACTCACACCCGCTAGAAAGGCTAGTATCAAAAAGAGATGTCAGCAGGCATGTGACAAAAAGGAAACCATTGTGCACTGTTGATAGGGTGTGTATTGGAGAAGCCACTATAGAAAACAGTATGGAAGTTACTCAAAAAATAAATTTAGAACTACCAGAGGATCCGGCAATTCTACTTCTGGGTATTTATTAGGAAAAAAAGGAGTACACTAAATTTGAAAAGATATATGCACTTCCATGTTCAAAGTAACATTATTTACAATAGTCAAGAAGACACGAAGAACCTAAGTGTCCCCTGATATGATGAATATTTTTTTTAAAATGTGGTGTGTATATGCAACTATTTAGCCATAAAAAAGGAAATCCTGCCACGTAACATAGATGGATCTTGAGAGCATTATGAAAATTATATATGTGCAAAAGTGAGATAAACAAAATGTCACACAAAGACAAATACTGTCTGATATCACTTATATGTGGAACCTAAACAAACCAACCAAGCTCATAACTAGCTACAGAGAACAGATTGGTGGATGCCACACGGGTAGGGATGTGAAGGGGGTCAAAAGGTACAAAATTCCAGTTATAAAATAAGTCATGAGGATGCCATTTATAGCATGGTGACTACAGTCAACAATACTGTATCATATATTTGAAAGTTGTTCACAGAAAAAATCTTAGAAGTCCACATTACAAGAAAAAGAAAATATTTTCTAATTACGTGTGGTGGATGTTAACTGCATTTATTGTGATGAAGAGTTTGAAATGCATACAAAAATAGAACCATTATGTTGTACACTTGAAACATATAATGCTATAGGTCAATTATACCTCAATAAAATTAAAATGTATTATCATCTTTACAGTGCTAACATAATAAACCTGTTCAGAGAAGAGACTGTTAACCCCACACAATGCCCAAAAGGGGTAAGGAAACTCTGTAGTATTAACAGAACTTATATAAAGTGACTACAGTCAATAAATACATGGTATGGTTTTTTAATTTAATAATCAAGTGGTCTAGGTATTATTTTCACGTGAATTCATTAAAAATAAATTTAGATCAAATAACCATTACTTTTATTTTCTCTAACAGAAACATTTATCCAAATGCTGATGCTTTCTATCAGTTGATAGAAAATACACAAAGTGTATTTGGGAACAATTCAAAAATCTATATACAAAAAAAATCTACAGTAAAAAATATCTGAACAATCATGAGACCAAATTTTAACATGCTTGCCTATATAAAAATCAAAATGGTTCTCTAAGTCCTAATCAAAAATAATTTTAGTAAGTCACAATTTTTAATTTTAATAAAAACCAAACAAATAAAATAAACCAACTATGTTACAAAAAGGATGGAACAAAATAGGAAAGACACTTGAAGATGCAAAGTAGTTGCCTTTTCTATCCCTTTACAACACTGAACATTTTTTGTAGCTGGTGCCAGCTGGCCTGTGCCCAGTGAACAGGAAAGTCAGGCCGCTAAGAACTATGCTTATGAGGTAAAAACACAAATAAAGCATGGAGGTGTATGTGTTCTGAACGTCCAGCAAGCACAATGATTCAATTATACAGGCTGTGAGCCTGCAAAGTTTTGGTTCTGCCATTACTGGCAGCGGGACCTTGGTCAGATCACCTCCTTCAGTTTCCTCTCCTGTGAAGAGCATTTATGAGGGTTATGAAAGATAGTATGTGCAAAAGACGTCCCGCACTAGCACAGACTAACTGCTAAATAAATGGTGGCTGATGTCCTAAGTGGGCATGTTTTTGTCCTTTTGTCCCTATAAGTGACAGACTTGTACATATAATGTTAAAGATGACACCTACAAAATAAAAACAATGAAAAATAATTTTTATAAGGCAAGATTTAAAAAAACTTAAAAGTTTTAGTTTGCCATAGTACCTACTTTATTGTGCAAGGTACCAATGCCCTGGGTATCCAATTGTTTTTAAATCAACTACAAACAAAAACTGATACACACATCAATCTAAACTTCTTAAAAGTACAGCTCCATGAGTAAAGGATTTTTCTTGTGTTTACAAATGCTTCTTCAATTCTGTTAGCATTACTCTAAATTCACCCAGGCAGGCCAATGTCCATTTTCAGACATTTGAAAGAACCAAAGAGCACAGTAGCTACCCATGCATTCCCTTTAGCTTGCTCACTGGTAGAAAGTCAAGCAGCACTTATTTCTCTGGCCACTGAGGAAAAATGAATACAAAGAAATCAAACTATCTGCATGTATAAACATGTTCATCACTTCTAACTGCCTGATGACTTCCCCTAAAATTTCATTTGTGAGTAGCTGCTTGAAAGTTAAAAGCTCTGAGGACTTTGTTTTGTTTTTCTCACTTTTCACTTCATCACTGAACGTACATCACTTATCTTAATGATGTAGACGGATTTATATCACCTATTAAGTCTAGAAAATCCATCATTCACTAAAAGTCTGAAATACAGTGAGACTGAAACATGCGAAAATGAAAAGCAGTCAGTGCTTCCTTGACATTCATTTGGTTTCTGAACAGTTAAGTAAAACTGATCAGGCTTTATTGAACATTAAATCTATTTTTTTAACTAGTTTACTTAGAGAGAAATACCTGTTCATCAACTCAGTAACAAAATACTCAATGAATTAAAATGACCAAGTGTAAGTATTAACGTTTCCCACTGAAGCAGTGGAATTAATAATGAATAATAAATGAATTACCTTTAGTGGGCCCTTTATGTGGTCATCTTGAACTTCCACTGTTGAAGAATCATGCCTAAAGGTTACCTAGAGATTATAAATTTAATTAGCCACACATAGACATAGACATAGACACACACACACACACACACACACACACACACCACTCCCCCCAACCATAAGCTCAATACATGAATTCGTTTTTATTACAAGTAGTCTAAACTAACAGCTCTGCCTACTTTATATGAAATCTCAACCCCCAAGGAGATCAACTGAAAATTTTATTCTTTAAACAACTTCCCAAATTAAATTACTTGATGTTTCCCACATCATACTTTATTCAATACTATGGGTTATTAGTTTAGTTGCATAATTTCTTTTTCTAAATAGAGGAAAAAAGAGGTGGGATCTAAGGTTACAGGTACTACAGCTGACCCCTGAACAACACCATAGGGGTTGGGGTGCCAATACCGTCTGCAATTGAAAATCCATATATAACTTTTTACTCCCCCTAAGCATAACTACTAATCACCTACTGATGACCAGAAAGATTTACCAACAACATAAACAGTTGATTAATATAAATTCTGCATGTTGTATGTATTATATATTGCATTCTTACAATATAGGGGGCTAGAGGGGAAAAAAGTTAAGAAAAATCATAAACAGAAAATACATTTACAGTATTTATTGAAAAAATCCTCATATAAGTGGACCCACACAGTTCAAATCCATGTTGTTTAAGGATCTAATATATATATAAAATTCTGTGCAGTAGCAACAAACATTTAATGAAAGTTAAGTATCAGGTTCGAGCATCGAACATCTAATCTTCACAACAACCTCATTAGTAGGTATGACTGTTCCCATTTTGTTGGTAAGAAAACTGAGGAACAAAAAGTATTAGTAACTGGTCTAAGATACCAGAACTACTACATGGTAGAGACTAAGATTCAAACTCAAGGAGTCTAGTTCCAGAACTTTACCGTACTCTATCAGTATAGAAACCAGAGAATGGGAAACCCAACGTAAGGAGAATATGTTAAAATAAAGGGTTCAAGTTTAAATTATTTAGTTGGTGAAAAACAAGACAGCTTCCTGTATTCAGTACAGAAAAAGCTGTTTTCCCTATACAAAGCAAGATTTCTTACAGGGATTAAACCATTAACAGCCTCACAGACAAGCTATGAAGGGAGATGTCCTATACGCACAGCACTGCAGGCATTTCTGTCTCACAAAAGCACTTAATTTAAATTATGTATTTAGTCCTGGCTGGTGGGGCTCAGTTGGCTGGGAGTCATCCTGCAGACCAAAAGACTGTGGGTTCGATTCCCAGTCAGGGCACATGTCTGGGTTGCAAATTCAGTCCTTAGCTGCAGCACACACAAGAGGCAACCAATCAACGTTTCTCTCTCACATCGATATTTCTCTCCCTCTCTCCCTCCCTCAATTCCCCTCTCTCTAGAATAAAGAAAAAAATTATTTAATAAATAACTAAATAAATAATGTGTTTAGGCAACTGTGTCAATCACTTAGACTCTAAGCCACTTAAAGATAGAAACTGTGTCTTAACCCTCAAGTTTCAATACCCTACATAGTGCTTAGCACATAGTAAATGCTCGATAAATAAAAATTATCGCGAAATTTATTAACTTTGAATCATAAATAAAACTGGTAAAAATATACCACCATTATCTGTGGAGAAAACCATTAACTTCGAATTATAAAGATTTTATTTTTTAAAACGTTTATTTACTGACTTGAGAGAGAGTAGTAGAAAAATACTGCCTTGCTGTTTCACCCACTGACACATGCATGTGCCCAACCAGAGACCAAACTCACGACATTAGTGAGCGAGAACAACACTCTAACCAACCGAGCTATCTGATGAGGGCGAATTATAAACAGATTTTGGAACAACTAAAACAAAAACATTTTTTAATTTTTTTATTTATTGATTTTTACAGAGAAAAAGTGGGGAGGGGGAAAGGGGAAAAGGGGAGGAGGAAGGAAAAGAGAGGGGGGAGGGACATCATTTGATTGTTCCACGTACTGATGTATTCATTAGTTGACTCTTGTGTGTGCCCCAACCAGGGATCAAACCCACAAACTTGGTGTATCAGAACAATGCTCTAACCAGCTGAGCTATCAGCCAGGGCCAACAATAATTTTTAGATACCCATCATTTATAAGGCACAAGGTACTGGTACTCTGTGCTATCATCAGAGGCAGTAAAGACTAGCAGCTTTCTTCTTTTTATTAATAGGAAGAAATGGCAGAACTGTTAGATTTCATTTAATCAGTTCGTCCATTACAGAGACATCAGCTGAGATTGCAAGTCAAGGCGAAAACCAGTCTGTGCTCTGCAAACCAAAGCATGGGTCCTGGAGTAACATTGTTTTCCTGCCCAAAGGGAACACCTTTTTCTAACTAGCACCAAAGTGCTTATGGGTACCTCAGGCTCTGCCAAGGAGGCTCTCCACTAGGAAGGAGTGCTTCTGTCTAATTCACACTGAGCCGTTACAGGTGCTAGTATTACCCTGTCCCTGAGAGTGAGAAAACTGATAAAAAGCTCTCTCTTCATCTCTAAGACAGCAGTGGGGGGAAAGAAAAAGAAAAACACAACAGAGTGTTCAGGAAACACCAGTGTGTGAGGTCAGAACAGCAAATGCCTCTGCACGGGCACTGTGAGAGTCCCCACACCCCCAACTCACGAAAGAGCTCACAGGCACCAGGCATGGGAAAACTGAGGTAGGGCGGGTCCTGGGCTAACACCTTACAGGCTTACTATTAAAGGCCTTATCGCCACAGTTCTTAACTAGGGAGTATAAATTCAAATCACCCAGGAAGCTTTATTTAAACACATTTATGAGGAAGGGAGGCAAGGAGGGAGGGAGGGACATGGGCCTGGAAAAAGCTCCAGAAGAGACTGTGATCCTCTCCAAAGAAGTACACCACCACTGTGGCCTGTTCAATCGGTGGTAGCTAAATCAATGTTTTCCAGGGCACCTGCTCATCTGGATTATATAAATTCTGAGGGCAGAAGTCATCTTCCTATCCCTCTCCTCCTCACCTAACAGAGTGCCCTGCGCAGTCTGCCACTCAATAAGCAGCTGACAAATAAATATCTACCCTCAAATATTTCACCTGTCCCATATTTTTCAATACTGATAATTTATAAAACGTAAACAATTACACTTCTTTTTCTGTTGTTATCTGAGACAAAACACAAGTATTTTAGAAAAGACTTTTCAAGAAAGGAAAAGAATAAAGAATCAATAACTAGATCTACCATTAGTTCACTGTTATGTAAGACACCATCAATTATAAATCGCATCTCAATTTCATGGTTAAAATGTGTGTGTGTGTGAGGAGGTCTTAAAATTAATGAACTAGGATAATTCCCATTCTGCCACATGTGCTGGGATGGCCTTGGAGAAATCACTAACACTTTATGAGCCTCATTTTTCTTATAATAAAATTAAGGAACTAAACTATCGGGTTGGCCAAAAAGTCCTTTTAGTTTTTCCCATTAAAAAAAAAGGACACATTATTTATTTTCGCCAATAACTTTACTGATTTGGATATTTTGAGTATGTCAGCTTTCTTTTGTGTGGTATAACGCTGACTGTTCTCAATGTCTCAGTTTGATCGCTCACAATTTCAATTGGTCTACCTGACCACGGAGCATCATCCAAAGAGAAATCTCAGCACAAAACTTCACAAACCACTTTTGACACATTCAATCAGTCACAGCACCTTCTTACATTGCACAAGTCTCTTTTTACATTTCAGTTGCGTTTTTACCTTTCTTGATATAATAAAGCATAATATGCTGAAAATGATGCATATTTTCCTCCATCTTCAATATTAAAATGGCTACATAAAAATTCACCAATTTTAATAAGTGGGGTTTTTATTTAAATGCACACTGGTATGACAGCTGTTACGAACTAAAAGAATTGTTTCAAATGAAGTTAAAGACAACTAAGCACAACTAAGGCCATCTCACAAAAAAACCCAAATGAACTTTTTGGCCAATTCAATAAATAACTTATAAGGTCCTTTCCAGCTGTAAAATATTAACAAAACAAACAACAGCAAATCTATACAGTAAAGTGACATTTAAAAAATGCTAATTGTATAAATCTAATTCCATTCCAATCCGAATGCTAAAAAATCACAATGCTTTTTTTCAGGTTTTTTTTATAACCATTACTCCTAGAAACTAAACTCATCCTGCAGAAAAAATTTATTAAATATACTCACCAAAGTTTAAATATCAAATACTTAACATATAACTTACAAAATCTACATATACTGTACCTTGACTTTGACAAGTCTTTTTGCTGTCTTGATCTTGGCTTCACAAAAAGCTCCTCTGTATTTAGCACTCACATCAGTGCCCACTGTCAAATAGGGAGGCTCATCAAGGGCCTAAAAATGCAAAGAAATTAGATTTAAACTCTAATTCTCTCCCACAATCAGCTCTCTACATAGCCATAGAAATTGTAATAGTGCAATGTATTTGTTAACCAGAACAATCTATAAAATACTCTAACTTAAAAATAAGTATCATAAAATCTATTTAAATGTATAAATGTACATAACAAAATATAAAGGCATATTTTTCTCTGTATAAAATACACATGGTCCATAATATTAATCAGCTCAATCACAAGTAAATACCATTCCTTCCATTCCTCCTCCACCCACCATCCATTCAAATATGTATTTATTATATGGCCACGAGAAGACAGATTCTTAAAGCTCAAAGTCTAAGAAAATTTTCTTTTAAAATAGGCTATATCTTTACAGGCACCCCAATTCAGAACAGCTTTGTTATATCCCTAACTAAACAATTCTTAGGTAGGATGGCAGAGAAGGGGTAGGGGGGAATCGCATGTATTCCAACTATGAAATCCAATCTGGGATGTCTTAAATGCTGCAGGGCAAGGGTTCACTGTTTATTTACCCTTCTAGCTTAAATAATATTTCAGGTCTCCCTACCTGTGATTTAGTTTTTAATAGTCCTAATCTAGCTGCTCTGACTTTTTATAATCAGGTATATTTCTCTGCATAGGATCTACATTTCTAAGGAATTCTGCTTATATTAATCAATTCCATAGCCAAAGAAAGATTGTGTAAGATAGCTTTTACCAAAGTGTTTTATAAGGAATAAGAATATCCCAAGAAGTTCCACCAAAAAGAAAAGGAGGGGGAGTTTGGGAAAACCGGTTTATTGAATGAATTCCTGCTCTGCCTCATCATTTCCCAATCTACTTGTCCAAAGAACCTCCCCCTCAACCCCATTAACATTACCATCCTGAAGAAAACTCCATATAACATAAGGGAGAAAATACTGTCACACAACAACAAATACTGAAATATCAATTTCATTTGGATCTTAAAAGAAATTCACCCCTAATAGTTGTGGCTATATGTAACATCTCAAAAAGAATAAAAAAGATATTCTAATGCTATATAACAAAAGTGCCCATAATGATATCAAATAATTTCAATAACCCTTTAAAAAAGCGGTGAAGTATTACATAAACCAAGATAAGGGTGCTACAAATAAAAATACCAAGTCGACCTCCTTAGTAGCAACCTGGCCATTAAGAATAAAGAAAAGAGCCCTGACTGGTGTGACTCAGTGGACTGAGTGCTGGCCTGCCAACTGAAGGGTCGCCAGTTCGATTCCTGGTCAGGGCACATGCCTGGGTTGCACACAAGGTCCCCACTGGGGGCATATAATAGGCAACGGATCCAGATCGATGTGTTTCTCATACATCGATGTTTCTCTCCCTATCTTTCTCCCTCCCTTCCTCTCTCTCTAAAAATAAAAAATTTTAAAGAAAATAAAGAAACTCAAAACATATCAGGTGTACGACTTTTAAAATCTACTTAGGAAAATGTCTGCATTTCAATCCATCTATGCCCTAACAGAAGTGTATTCTCATGAAGTTATTTTCCCGACATTTCTTCATTACTACTTTTTAAATTTGTTAGTATCATTCATTAACTACAATTGTAACTTTGCACTCAGCTTGCACTTAAAGTTAACAATAAATGCATTTCTACTTTACCTACCTGCCTCAGCCATTTTCCTTGGTGAAAATGTGGTTACATTCCAGACAATCTAGTGGCTTTATTTTAGCAAGAATATGAAAGTGGCTCACCGTACTTCACCCAGAAATTTTTTAAGAAAAATTTTAAAAGACATGAAAAGCCCAAAAGGTGGGACAACCTTCATCGTATGGGCTCATTAGTGCCCACAACTTGCAACCATTCCCACTAACATATTTTGCACCTTAGTAACCAGTAAAATTTTATTTCCATAGGCAAATATAGTTAAAATAAGTGAAAACTGATGAGGAATCAGAAATTGTGAAATGTAAATGAGAACAAGAAATCAACTAAAAGTTTGTACATTTGTGCCTACTCAGGAACAAATAAATAAGCTTTTCAGATATTTTTATTACAGAGAATTTTTAACAAAAAAGAGGAATCAAATAGTAATGAATTCAGACTACTAGTACAAAGAAACCCTTTTATGTATTCTTTTCATTATATTCATATTAAACACCAGCAACATTCCAACTACAGAAAACCATAACTATGTTTATTAAGCAGATTTATTCAACTTGAATTTGAGAGAGGGGACTTTTTTCCTTCCAAACTAAGCCCATCCAACATCCTTACAAAAAATGAAAATCCATGTTTACAGAAGAGTAATAATAACCTCAAATATTGTGGGGACAAATTAGTATTTTGAAGGGTAATAGTTTCCTTGCTTCAAGCTAGAATACATGAAAAGGAATTAGCAAGGCATACAAAGAATATGTCTATTAGGAAAAACTTGCAAAGGGAAACTGAAATATAATAAAAACCTGAGTACATAACAAATACATTGCTAGAGCAGTGCTAATTTGTTAAAAAGAGCATAGGAAAAGCAGAGATCTATGTTCTGATCTTACTTCTGCCTTTATTATTTTTTGCACTACATTAGGTATGTTACTTCTTTGCTTCCAAATGTTCATCATTTCTGGTGATGCATACATTTGTTTAACAAGCCTGTATCAAGGCATTGAGGTGACAGAGATGGGCAAAATGGGACATTTTGAGACGACAATCATCTAGAAGTAAAACGATGTTAACCAAAATATTAATGAGATTTTCTACAGAAAAACAAAATCAATAATCTACATGCTCAGATTTGTGCATGTAGTTTTAGCAGAGCATAATTATCACTCTATTGTAGTATAACATGGGGTAATATAAAGTAGACTAACAGCACAAACTTTCAAACCATGGAGTCCTAATCCCAGCTCTTTCCTTATAGTAACTTAAGTTTTTGTAGACTATTGAACCTCTCTAAACTTCAGTTTCCACATCAGGAAAATATGGTCAATATTAGAAACCACTCAGTTATGATGCCAAAAGTATTTAGCTGTTAACAACTACTATTAATATTATAAAGCACTCAAACCAATGCAAATTCAGATTTGATACCCTACCATTTTTTCCTTATTAAAATGCAAAATTTCATTTTAAATAACTGCTTATCATAAGTGCAAGTTAAAAGTTAAACCACTTTCCTCGCTTCTTCAACTAATGTAAATACTCCTCAGAACATATTTTTCAGTACTAAATCTAATGAGAAAATACTGCAAGATATTTGGTAATATGTATATATCTTTAAAATGTTATACTTTTTCCTACTAGACATGCAGAAATAATCAAAGGTACCTGTATATATTATACATATAGAAAAAAAATACATCATAAAGACAAACAACTGTTAAAGAGTTAAAGTATGGGAAAGGGAGTAGAATGAAGAGGTATGTGTATGAAAATATTTTATTCAAAATCTTCCAGGTTTGTTTTTTTTTTTTTTTAAAGCTTCCTTCTACATGGTGGAGGGAGGGAGGTAGAGGTGGAAATCTGAGTTTTTAAAAAAAATATTTAAGTCCTCTACAAAAAAAGATCCCACATAAACAGCAGAGCCAGTATAATTGTGTATATATATGAGGGGTATTTAAATATTATCCCCTTTATTCAATTCAGAAATAATCATGCTGCATTCAATAGCAAGAGAGGTTAGTGTTGGCAAGGGTGCTCCTTAAGGAAGTGTGCCACAACCCTTTGGTGGAGAAGCAAGACAACCGAGACGATACGTATACAACTACTCTGAGGCTACCGTACTTTGGTCCAAGTGGAGATACACCAAGAATTGTCAGCTGATTAACGAAGAGCAGTCCTTTTACCATTACCTACTCTGGTAGGTATACACGTATATATCCAAAAACAAACTAAAAAAACCTCTTACCTTCTCTTTTTGCTCTGCTTCTCTGATTTCAGTCAATAATATGGACCATCTCAGAGGCTAAAATAAAATGTTTTATGCAGCACCTCCATGCCAAAAGGAAATTAAACTACTAAATTACCATTCCTTTGTTTAGCAAATAGAACAGTTTTCTAGTTGTCAAGGCAACAGCTACCCCATAGTTATCAGCGCTGCTTAAACAATTATTTTTCTAGTCAACCTACCAAATGTCCTCACTGGCACCTAAAAAACACTGAATTCCATGGGAACACTAAAAAGCATAAGCAATTTCAAATTAGCCATGGTGAATACTAATCCTTCAAGAAGCCAAAATGCCAGGGAAACGTGTAAGTGCACAAATGAATCCACAGCACCCTCTACTGTGCCCTGGCTGCAGTCCACCAACACACGAAGTGCTGCAGAAAGAGAGCGTCTGAGTCAACTCTCCAAATGGCTAATGTTGACACTGCCTAAGAAATATTCAGTTATTCAAGATGTATTTTTTAAAAAGCAAGACATGCTAGATGACGTTTTATTGAGATACTTTCTTTAAAAGAGTTAGCATTCAAATTGGTTACTAGGCAGTGCCAATGCATCTAGGAGAATCAGAAAACAAGAGTACTAAATCTGATGCTAAAACCTCTAGTAAATAAATGTACTTTAACATACAAATAAACCTATAAAAATGACCTTTTTGTATATGACAATCTCAAAGAAGCATTAAAACCATAATGGAGATAATTACAACAGATGAGTGAATGAAAAAATACTCACACCTATATACCAAAGGATGTGGTGTATCATTTAAAAAATAAGCTTAAAATTTAAATGCACAATTTTTTAGGACATACGAAAATGGGTGCACCGAGGCAATAAAACAGTGCAGTCTAATTTTACTCTCTTCCCTTTCATGAGGTACCAGGACATGGGGCGGTGCACGGTTCGGGCTAGAGAGGCACAGGAGGTAATGGTGCAGAAGCTGAGTACACAAGGCACCGAGAACTGTGAGGGAGACACGTGGAAACACAGGCAGTCTCTGTGGCAGAGGACATGGTGGGAGCTGAGTAGGGACAGAGGAAATGTGCAGTATGATTGGAAGATTTGTTACACTGACCAAGTAAGTAAACTGACTGATCAAGTAAGTAAATATACTGAAGATAGTGGGGTCATGTATCTCACTGCCAAAGAAAATTAAAAGAAAGGAAGGGGAAATGCTATAAAGAAGTCTAAGGTACTGGAATGCATGGTGATATAATAGATATACATATGCACAGAAAAATGAACAAGTATTAACAGATGTGTATGTACATGCATATATATATTTGAATGTTTCTGTGTATGTGTGTATATATACACATCCATATATTTTCCTAACTCTCCACCAGTAAGGCCTCAGAGCACCTAACGGCCCAGTAACAAAAACATAGCAATAGCTTTCTTGATTTCTAAATCCTATCCTACATTTAAAGGAACCAGGCGTCCTTGGAGAAATGGCTAATTTCAAAGTTAGGCAGGGAAATTACAAGAAGAATTAGAAACACCTTGTGCCAGAAACTAAGGAAATGCTCAATGAATGACGGTGATATTTCAAAAACTCCTAATAGAGGGCTCCTGGGAGTTGCAGGCCAAGGTCAGCCACTACCTGTGTTTTGCCTAGGGCCTTCCTCCATGAGCTACAAAGTGATCTGCAGATGGCTGCTACCTGTGGTGGGCTTGGACTTGCCCAGGAGAGGCCAACCTGCAAACAAAGGTGGATGGGGGGCGGAGGGCGGGGGGACACACTCCTAATAGACAAATGGGGGAAACTTTTGAGCCTTAAAATAAATATTGGTTGTTCTATCATATGGTTAGGGATGTATACATATGTCAAACTGACTGACTTAAGATGTGTTTATTCCATTGTAAGTAAATTATACCTCGGTTTAAAAAATTAATAACAAATTACCAGCCATTCAATGAAACTGGCATCCATGAGTCCATACTGACACATAAATGAATGTGGTGAATAAATAAAATGCAGAAAATAGAAAGCTCTTCCTTATAGTAAAATGTTAATGTTAACAAATGTAGCAGAGTTGTCAATAGATGCCAAACTGATGAGTTTGATGAAGAACAGGATGTTGGCACAATTGTGGAATACCACTCAATTATCAGTGGTGGAATAATATGATACAATGAGAACAAAGAGCATCCCTTCTGTGGGATACCTCTACCAACAGTGACTTTGATAATGAGGAAAATCAGACAGACCCAGGCTGAAGTTATGCTACAGAATGTAAGGTCTGTATTCCTTAAAACTCTGAAGGACATGAAATATGGGAACACCGGGAAACAGTTTTAGACTGAAGTAGTCTGCAGAGACATGATCATCAACTGAAACATGTATTCCTGGACAGAGTAGGCACCAGAGAGGCAAAAAAAGGAGACATTATTAGGAGAGTCAGTGAAATCTGAAAGGGGTCTGTGGAGAGGACGGCAGTGGCACGCCAATGCTGATTTACTCAGGGGGGCGGATGCAGGATAGGGAGAAGAGAGTCCTTTTTGTTGGGAATGATACAGTGAAGTATTTAGGTCAGACAGGACATCATCTCTGCAGCTTGTTCTCAAAAAGTTTAAAAATAATGATAAGATTATATGAACTGTCTCAATTATAAATTTGAAATTATTTGAAAATAAATTATTTTAAAGGTTTTTTAAATAAAGACTTTATTTTTAGAGAGATGGGAAGAGAAGGAGAAAAAGAGAGAAACATCAATGTGCAGGAGATACACTGACCGGCTGCCTCTCTCATGCCCCTAACTGGGGACGTGGCCTGCAACCTAGGCATGTGCCCTGACTGGGAATCGACCCAGCGACCTTTCTGTTCGCAGGCCAGCACTCAATCCACTGAGCTACACCAACGAGGACAGAAATAAATTATTTTTAAAGTATTATATATTTATTGGCCATTTGCATACCTTTTTTAATGAATTGCTGATTTATGTTCTTTATCCATCTTTCTGAATTACTCCTTTTTCTAAAAACTGGATTGTAAAAGTTCTGGTATATTAAAAAAGAAAATCAACCTTCCCTCCAAATAAAAATCTTCTCTGAATGCTACCTATATTTCCTGACATTCCGTCTAAAACTTAAGTTACTCTAAGGATTTAGATCCACACCTATTAACCAGAGAGATGTATGCATATTCGTAGATATTAACAGAGCGTATCTGCATTTTTCTACAAGTTTAAATGACTCAAAATAGACATTCTAACTAGAATGCTCACCATCAGCAAGGAGGTAAGAGAGAAATACGTTGGGGAGCACATTTATTAAGTCCCTACTGTATTTAAGAAGTTGTTTTACATGCTTAAAAAGCAAAGGCACTTTTCTCATATAAGATAAAGATAGCCAATTTAGTTTGCCCTCAGAAGAAGTTAACTTTATTACCTTGTTAGTTAAGTCAAAACCTTATGCAAATGCTAACGAATCTTCTTTAAGGTATCATCAATCTCTGTACACACCGGGCTTATTTATAATATTTAAACTTGAAGATCTGGAAATTAGAGGACTCTAGTGGTGCAGCTAGTTCAAAAATCATAATTACAAAGAGAAGCCATAAACTGACATTGTTATGGGTTATAACTCCCTAGGAATGTTAATGGTATCTACTGGTATGAATGAAGAGGCATTAAGTATAACATTTTGAACTATCACAGATAAGTCACTATGGATGCATCTAGAGAATATTTTCTAAGAGTCTGCTTGATTAACAAAAGAATATTAATCATCCTTAAAATTCTCCATCAACCAATTTTTTTAGATGACTTGAAAATAACAGCATTTTATTTTACTACCAATAAAAATAACAGTAGAACACTAAGAAAAAAAAATCAGATTTGCGGAAGTATCTTTCTTCTTAAGATGACTATTAGACTACCATTCCAGATATTTTTCCAAGCAAAATAACTAGCCAGATAGATGGCAGTTAGTTTGATCAACTACTCCTACTTAGTTATAAATTTTTATTTTCACTTAATAAAGGCTGAATGTCCTTCCACATCTTAAATGTGATTCTACAATATAAAGTGATCACTAACTGTTATATAGCCTTACCGGTGTGCTACACCAACCTTCATGTACCTATTCCTTCCTGACTGCAGAAGCGGGAGACAGAGGTAGGGAAGGAGGGAGAGAATAGGATGAATACAACAGAGCAGTGGTCCCCAACCTTTTTGGCACCAAGGATCGGTCTTGTGGAAGAAAATTCTTCCACAGGTCTGGGGAGTAGAGGATGGCTTTATAGCCTGCCACTAGATGCAGTTTAATTGGCACCTGCCACTCACTGATAGGGTTTCATATGAGCCTGCGAGCAGTTGATTTATTCCGGTCTCTCTGCAGTCAAACCTCTCTGCTAACGATAACATGTATTGGCAGCCGCTCCCCAGCACTGGCATCACCGCCTCAGCTCCACCTCAGTTCAGCAGGCATTAGAGTCTCATTAGGAACGCGACCTAGATCCCTACCACTGGCAGCTCACAGCAGGGTTCTAGCTCCTGTGAGAACCTAATGCCACTGCCGATCTGACAGGGGGCGGGGCTCCAGCAGCAACGCGAACAACGGGGAGTGGCTGTAAATACAGCTCAGGCTTCGCGGACAGCCAACCGCTCACCTCCTGCTGTGTGGCCCGTACTGGTCCGTGGCCTGGGGGCTGGGAACCCCTGAAATGAGGATGACAAGCAGACAGAAGTAAGGACAGGGAGATGGCAGTGACCAGGAGCAGAGAGAATAACGAGAAGGGAAATCCTGCGAGCTTGGGGGTTTGGGTTTTGGTCCACTAGCTCTCCTGATGCAAGCCACTTCTATTTGTTACCTGATTTCAGAGTGGTGGTTGTCTCCTGAACTGCTCAGTATACACACTAAGACCTGGCAAATTTGAAAATTCTCTGGCTTTGGAACTGGAGAGAATGCTATTCATATACTTAGTAACTGTCTTGGAGCATGTAGCCCCACCACACTGAGTAAGGTGTCCTCTCCACTGGCAATGTATCTCATAGAGTGCTTACAAGTTTTTAATTAAATTAGGTAACATATTTAAGAGTCTTTAGGAGACCAACAGGTCCTGGATAAGCACTCAATAAACATTAGATTAAATCATATGAAATTGCTATCTTTACAGATCAAAAAAGGACACATATTGGTAATTTTACACGGTTCAACCTAACATTTTCTCTTTTTCTTTTAAGCAACTGGGAAACCACAGAGCAACGACCCAGACACCTCACAGTAAGTGCTGTTCCATAATTCGCTCAGATGGAACTCCTACTGTATTGCACATAAGACCCAGCTCTGCACTACTAATCACTCCGGCTCATTGGATTCCAACTCCACCTATGTATATGTTCTCCTGTTGCCAGATAACTGGGCCTTTCACCGAGCTCTGAGTCTTGAGCAGCCTACATTGGACCCATTGTATTACTAATGGAGCTATGGCTTTTTTCTCCCACTTGATGGCTGTCTGGCCCACCAACCAAGTATTTACCTGTTTCATGTCCTCAAAAACATGACTTTGAAAGAACCCACCAAAAAGAAAGAGCAATATTTGATCACTTGAAAAGCTATTACTTGTCTAGTGACTAAAAAGAAATTGACCCATACAGAATGTTAATAAACATTCTAAACCACAGAATTCATTCTAATTTCAGAGTGCTAACGAATTAAACCCTTTGGTAACCAATGCTATAATACTCACTGCCATCCTATATACTGGCTTTGCTTGTTCCAAATGGATACAAACATTACATAGAGGTAAACATTTCACACTGAATGTTAATGATTTGAATCCTCTTCTTTCCTAGATTGAGTAACTAAAGGCAGAAATAGCATCTAATTCATCTTTGGATACCCCAGTCCTAGAACTACACCTACATATAGGAGGAATTCAGGAAACATTTACTGAACCAAAGATGTTAGACAATAGTAGAACCCTGCTAAATGAGATTTCTCTTAAAGTAAAATTATTTATATTTCAAAAACACCTTAGGTGGGAGGCCGCTTTTACTGATGTCAAATGCGTGGGCTCCAAAATCAGTACCATACAAGGGAAGATAAACAGTGATATTAAAGAGTGAGGCTTTTTAATGTCTTATTTTCTTGTATGCATAGTTTAGGTTTTTTCCTTTTTGTTGTTGTTGTTGTGTTGTTTTGGGTTTTGTTTGTTTTTCGAGACCACCATCCCAGAATCTTCCAAGTTTTTAACAGTGGCACCAAATGGCTTTTACTTGACAATTCCTACCATATTACATCACAATAAATGGAGATTCTGTTAGTCGCTAGGGATATCCATTAACTTAGGACTAAAAGGAATAATTTCAAGATAGGTGTAGAGAAACATACTGAGGCCAAAACTCTATCTCTTGACTGTCCAATATGTACCTAGGCTTACTGCTAGATCACACTGGTAGTCTTCTGAGTCACCAGAAATTGCTGTTATATCAAAGCCAATATCCAATAGTTCTCCCGTACATTTGAAGAATTGAGTATTTCCCTTTTCCCACTGCTCAGTTATTTAAGTAAATGAACACAAGTGAAGGCAGAAGGAAGGGTCAAACAATATCCAGGGATCTACAACAGGCCTTCCAGGGTACTCCATCTTGCCTCCTTTCATTGGGCTCTGAGAACCAAGAAGATTCAATTTCAAGGCATACTAACAGGATAGCTTACAACAGATTGCTCATCAGACCGGGACATTTAGAAAAATTATACCAATCGAACAAGTTAAAAGGATGCGTATCAACCTCAGGATCCCATGTGTTTCAGAATATTTTCAGAATTTCATTAGCAAACCTGCCCTGCCACCTACTGAGGGGACCATGCTCACCTCGCCACCAGATAAAACTCTGCCTCCTTGGGGTTCTCTGCCATACTGCGGTCATGGAAAATATTTCAATGGCATCTCCTCCCATAAGCATTCCTAGTTGTAAAAAAAAACCCAATAAATTCTACTTGATAATCCATTTTCACCAAGAAAATGCTGAAAGAATCCACTGCACTGTGATTACCCAGGTGTGATGATAAATTCCAAGTTGTGTGGGGAGGATTCACTGAGCACACAAAAATATGAAATCTTTTATTTATCTTAAA
Source organism: Pteronotus mesoamericanus (assembly GCF_021234165.1). Classification (NCBI taxonomy): domain Eukaryota; kingdom Metazoa; phylum Chordata; class Mammalia; order Chiroptera; family Mormoopidae; genus Pteronotus; species Pteronotus mesoamericanus. Next base: position 19,945,928 of record NW_026555137.1, read on the forward strand.
AATAGGTAAGTAAACTTTTCTAATAAAATTTCTTAAATTGTGTCTGTGAACACACACATCTTGAGTGAAAAGTGGCAATTGCACAACACACAGGGGTTGCAAGTAGCCTCCAACTATTCATTCACTTTCAGTATACTGTGTCAGGTACGTGTGTCCGCATACGTAAATTTTGCAGATTACGTTATTCTTGTTTACATAGTTTGCAGATTATATTATAAACTAGAAAAGAGGTGCTCAAAGAGTCCTCCCAGGACGAACAGCATCAGCATCACTTAAGACCTTGTCAAAAGGCAAATTCTCAGGCTCCGTACCAGACATTCTGATTTAGAAAAAAAACTCTGAGGAAGACACTCAGCACTCCGTGTTTTAGCAAGCCCTCCAGGGAACTCTGATGCACCCCACAGTTTGAGAACCTCTCTAAGTCCTCACTGGGAACTGGTAACAGATATACTCATCAACTAACAGAATCTCTGTATGGTTTCCAGACCCAAAGTGCAGGCCATTAGACTTGAAAAATGTCAGGATGGTAATAATGAAAAAAATATTTAACATACAGAACTATGGCAATAAAAGCCAATTCATTTAAAACAATATAGAAAAGTGGTGAAAGAGAATTCTAGCAAAAAAAGAAAAAAAGTCAGAAACTAACATAAAATCTATGCAAAAGGTAAAAACTAAGAAAATGTAAAGTTACCTGCCTGGTGTGGCTCACTGGATTGAGTGAATGCAGGCCTGTGAACCAAAGACTCACTGGTTCGATTCCCGGTCAGGGCACATGCCTGGGTTTCAGGCCAGGTCCCCGGTAGGGGGCGCTTGAGAAGCAACCACACACTGATGTTTCTTTCCCTCTTTCTCCCTCCCTTCTCCTCTCTCTAAAAATAAATAAATAAAATCTTTTTTAAAAAAGAAAGAAAATGTAAAGCTAATACTTCTCTACAGAAAGGAGTTAACACAGCAGGCCTCACTGCTATTTTTGGCCCACCTGTAAGGCAACTGGATTGCATCAAGGAACTTATGGGGACCTGGATTTTGGTAGGGTTCCCACAATTAACCAGTAAGAACGGTTCACTGTACCTAAACTGTATGTACAAATAATATATTTCATGCTGAACACCTGCTTTCATTCTCAGACTTGGAAATTTGGGTGTGTGCCAGGCAAGGGGTGCCTATGTGATTGCCCTCCAATAAAATCCTTGGGGCTGAGTCTCTAACAAGCTTTTCTGCTGGCAACATTTCAGATATGTTGTGACAATTCAATGTGAACTGTGTGACTCTACTGGGAGAATACTCTGGAAGTTTGCACCTAGTTTCCCCCAAATTGACAGTATGGCAAAAAGAATCAGGATGTGCTAATGACCTGAGATTAGAAATAGAGAGTCTGGAGAACTATAATGCAAGGGGAAAGGTGGCAATAAAAGAGATACAATTATTAATGACCATATCAAGAAGTATTTTGATAGCCAAGGGAGAAGCATGGCCTGATAGCAACAGGAAAATCATTACAAAATTTTAAGCAGAGAAATGACACAACCTGATGTCTTATAGTACTGTTGAAAATGGACTCCAAGAATATAAGACAGAATCAGAGAAACCAGTTAGGATTCTCTCGCCATAATCTAGAATGAGAATAAAATAGGGTTAGAGAGAGGACTAACTAAAGACATGCTTATACTTAGAGACTAAGTGAATAAAGTGATAAAGAAAAATTTCATCTTTCTTCTTCTCCTCACTGTTGATTCCCATTTCATAAGAACAGATCTGGATTCTGGACCAGTAAATTAAGAAAACTAAACTAGCCCTGGCTGCTATGGCTCAGTGGACTGAGCGCCAGCCTGCAAACCAAAAGGTTACAAGTCTGATTCCCAGTCAGGGCACATGCCTTCGTTGCAGGCCAGGTCCGTGGTGAGGGGCGCATGAGAGGCAACCACACACGGATGTTTCTCTCCCTTTCTCCCTCCTTTCCCCTCTCTCTTAGAAAAAATAAATAAATAAAAATTTTTCTTCTTTTTTTAAGAAAACTAAACTAAGAGTAAAATCCAGACTGCAGGAGAGGCAGCAGAAGCAAGGGAGAAGACAAAAGAAAATTCCAGATGAGGCAACAAGGGAAGAAAAGCTCTATGCTTACCATCTCGCATGTGTTAGAAACTACTAGCATTCATGATGCTATGTGAGATAGGGTCTACTTATTTTTATTCATGTATCCACAAGTGATGAACATGCATCACATCAAGCAAATTAAGGCCTAATTATCAGCAAATTAGTAACCTATATCTTCGTGCTCTATCTAGTGATTCAACTAGTAACTATTTTCATTAAAAACTGCTAATCGAGCCTGATAAAATGGGGTCATATTCTCATATGAATACTTGGTCCCCCCCAAATTTAGTCTTTTTTTTAATCACAGAGATTAATACATATATTCATTTGCTTTAAAAAATAAAACCTACAGAAACATACAAAAAGCAAATGTCTCCCTTCATGTTCACTTCTCACACCTCTCATCAATGTTAACTGTCACCTGTTTAGGGTACCTGTCCAGTCTCCTTTTTTTGCATTTACAGGAATCTGTGTGCAAAACAACATACTTTTATTGCCAACATGTGTTTAAAATTAGCTCTTAGTTATCTAGACTATGAAAATATTATCCTTGTACAAATAATAAAATTAAAGTAAATCCTAAATTACCATACCCAATCCCCGTCCCTTCCCACTGGTAATCACTTATTATTTTGGCATATGTCCTTCCAGATTTTTTCCCCAGACTCTTCCATTTATATACATGTATAAGAATCCATATGTAATATTTCTGTGAATATTTTTACATCATTTGTACTATATTTAATACACTGTCTTTCAACTTTTCCTTTTCACTGAAAAAATGTTTAGGCGACCTTTCCAATCAGTAAACAGTGACTCTCAAATTATTTCTGTGGTGCAACTACTGTAGAAATTTACCATGGTTTGTTTAGCTTCTCCTCTACTAATGATATTAAATGAGTTCTAGTTTTTCATTATAACAAACAAGACTTCAATAAACACATCCATACATATTTCTTACATATCTGTACAAGTGTTGCCCTAAGGCAGATGTCAAGAGAAACAGAACATGCACATTTATTTTAGGAGATAATGCAAATCCTCCAATAATTTCTAAATTATAATTCTAGTCCCTTGAAGGACAATACATAATAAAAAAAGAAGATTCTAATTTACAGGAAAGTGTTCCATTTTCAACCAAAGTGTTTCCAATACTGGGGGAGTTAAACAATCTGGCATCTTAAACACAAATCAATATTAATCTCTTTACCACTTATTAACAATGCAAAACCTTAAGATACATGTATCTTAAAGAAGATACATGTATTCAATTTGATGATAATTATCAAAGTTAAAAACACATATAACCCTAGCTTCAGGAACATACACCTAAATTTATCCAATAGATATATCTGTACATGTGTGAGATAGCTCATGTTCAAAGGTATTCATCACAGGTTCAAGTCAGTAGATCTAGATAAATCTCTAATTTAATTCAAAGTGATAATGAGTTATGATCTTAGAAGGAAATTCCATATGTGCCTCACTTTAAACAGCAAATTAACTCAAAGTTCAGAAACTATTAAAAAAGTACTGATAAATTTAACCATAAAAAATTGCACGGCTGCAAAAACAACAAAATACCTACACAAACCAACCAACTCCAAATCCAAATGACAAACCCTAACAAAATTATTTGTAATACATATCAGTAACAAAGAGCTAATAATCTCCCATATACAAAGGATACCTGGAAATTAGTAATTTTTAAAAAGACTAATCAATCAGAAAAATGAACATATTATAGGAGAGGTAGTTGACAGCGAAAATTAAGTGGCTCTTAAACATATGAAAAGATGATCAAATTTATTCATAAGAGAAATGAAAATAAAAACTATTCCAAGATACCATTTTTCACTACTGTACTGGCAAAATTTCAGAAGTCAGGTACATACTGGAAGGTTTGAAAAACCAAGCAATCTAATTGCTGGGGAGAATGGAAATTTGTATAACCTATATGAAGAGATATTGGCAATAATTATCAAAATCAAAAATATGTACACCTTTTAAACAGTAACCCTATTTTAGAGAATTTATCCTACAAATACTCTTAAACGTTTGAACTGCTGCAAAAGCAAAAGATGAACAACAAAGGTCCAAAATAAATTGCACTACATCCAGAAGACTGATTAGTATGTTACTGTAAAACAAGTAAGAAGACCTGGGGTTGTTCGGGGCTGAAGATGGGAACAAGGATTGTCTACAGATAGACAAAAGGGTGAAAAAATGTTCTAAAAGCAGACTGTGGTAATGAATGCACAACCCTATACTTTTTTTTTTTTTTAAATCATTGATTTTTACACTTACAATGGTTGAAATTTTGGTGTAAGAATTATACCCCAATAAAGTTGTTAAACACACAGAGGCTTGTGGTCAAGATGCTTGCGGCACAACTATACACAGCCTGCCTCCTGGCACAACCACATCAAATCTGCAAGTAAAAGATAGAACAATCATCACTAAGAACTGTCAGAAATCAAGCTGAATGGAAATCTGACAAGTATGGAATTAAAGAAACCGTATCTATCCAAACTGGTAGGAGGGGCAGACACACTGAATGGGGGCTGGTCCCACATCCATGTTGTGGTGGATAAAAATTCGGGAGGGAAAGTCTCTTCAATAAACGGTGTTTGGAGAACTGGACTGGTACTTGCAAAATAATGAAACTACACCACCAACTTACACCATATACCAGAATAAACTCAAAATGGATAAAGGACTTAAATATAAGTTGTGGTACCATAAAAGTCCTAGCAGAAAACATAGGAAGTAAAATTTCAGGTATCCCATGAAGCAATATTTTTGCCAATATTTCTCCTAGAGCAAGGGAAACAAAGGAAAAAAAATAAACAAATGAGACAATATCAAATTAAAAAGTTTCTAGCCTTGGCTGGTGTGGCTCAGTGGACTGAGTGCTGCTCCATGAAACAAAGGGTCGCCAGTTCAAATTCCCAGTCAGGGCACATGCCTGGGTTGCAGGGCAGGTCCCCAGTTGGGGGCATGTGAGAGGCAACCAATCAATGTATCTCTTGCACATCGAGGTTTCTCTCCCCCTCCTTCTCCCTCCTTTCCCCTCTCTCTAAAAATAAATAAATAAAATCATAAAAAAAGGTAAACAGTTTCTACATGACTAAAGAAACCATCATCAAAATAAAAAGGGAACCAATTCTATGGGAGAACATAGTTGCCAATGACACATCGGACAAAGGTTTAGTCTCCAAAATACATTATGAACTGATACAACGCCAGGAAGACAAACAATCCAATTAAAAAAATGGGGAAACCACCTGAATAGACACTCCTCCGAGGAGGACATACAGATGGCTCATAAATGTGTGAAAAAATGCTCAACATCACTACCCATCAGAGAGATGCAAATTAAAACCACAATGAGATACCACTTCATACCTGTAAGAATGGCTACCATTAATAAATCAACAAACAGCAAGTGCTGGTGAGGATGTGGAGAAAAGGGAACCCTAGTGCAATGCTGGTGGGAATGTAGACTGGTGCAGCCACTGTGGAAAACAGTAAAGAATTTCCTCAAAAGATTAAAAATGGAACTGCCTTATGACCCAGCGATTCCACTACGGGGAATATATGCTAAGAATCCTGAAACACAAGTTCGATACAACCTATGCACCCCTATGTTCATAGCAGTGCTACTTAGAATAGCTAAATGTTGGAAACAGCCCAACTGTCCATCAGTACATGAGTGGATTAAAAAAACTGTGCTACATTTACACAATGGAATACTACACAGCAGAAAGAAAGGAAAGCCTACCTTTTTCAACAGAACGGATGGAACTGCAGACTGTTATGCTAAGTGTAATAAGTCTGCCAGTGAAAAACAAACACCTTATGACCTCACTTAACCTGGAATCTAATTAACAAAATAAACTAACAAGAAAAACAGACCAAAGACATGAAAACATGGAACAGACTGATACTTGTAGGAGAGGAAGGAGGAGACGGAGAATGGTGGAAGAAAGGGGAACGGATTAGTCAAAAAACGTGTATGAATGATTCATGAGCATGGACAACAGAGAGGGGATTGACTGTGGGCAAGAGGGGTGGGGTGGGTGGAAGGGGGCAAAAGGGGAAAAAATTGGGACAACTATAATAGAATAAACAATAATACATATATACATACATACATATATGAATAAATTTGGGAGGAATATCTCAGGAGTGACAGGTCCCAGCCCAGGGCTCCAGTGCCAGGAAGATTAGTCCCCATAACTTCTGGCTGCAAAAACCAGCAGGGACTAAGTGGGTGGAAGAAACTTCTAGAGTCCCAAGCAGTTCCCCTTAAAGAACCCACACAAGGACCTATTCAGACTCACTCCCCCAGAGCTCCAGCACTGGGGTACCAGCTTCAAAGGCACCAGCAGCATACAGGGAGGAAATGAAGTGTCTGGCATCAAGGTGGGAGCTGGGGGACAGCTTTCTCCCAGACATAAAGGTGGGCAGTGGCTACTGTCCCTTTTCTGAGCCCTCTCCCAATAAAGCCACAGAACCATCAGGCGGGTGCCATATCTGAGACTCTGTCAACCTGCTAAAACTGTGCTCTGCCCTGGAGATCCCCTGACACTCCATCCCACCACAATTACAGGCCTACACAAACAGTTATTCATGACTTTCCCATGTGAACAGCTGGTCTTGGCCCATGCTTCACAACTGCCAAAATCCTACCAAATAAGCAAGAGCTGACCTCAGTAAGCTCCCAGCCCCCATACCTCTTCCTAAGCAGACCCAGACACAAAACTAGCAGCAGGCAGCCGAGGTTCACAGCCTGGCTTCATCTGGGGACCTCCAAACCTAGCACAAGTAGCAGCCATCTCAGATTGCTTTATAGCTCAGGCAGGGTAGCCTTTGGGCAGAACATGGGGCAAGGCTGACCCTGGTCTGTACCACCTGGGGAAACCCCAGGGCCAGCACACCCGGCGGACAGCTACAGAGCATGCCGGAGCAAGACCAGCCAACCCCAGCACAGCTGATCTTCCACAAAAGACGGAGGTCAGTGATCAGTAGTCACAGCAAGTCCTTGCAACTCACTGGCCTGGGTAAATCCCTCCCATTGACCTGCCGAAAGCAATCAAGGATCAATTACAAGAGAAGAGTGTACTCAGCCTACACGAAGGGCACACCTCAAGTAGCCAGCTTGGGTAATGAAGGAGGCTGTGCCACTGGACCCTGCAGGTCACCTACTACATTAGGCCATGCTACCAAAACAGGGAATCAATAGCAGCTTTACCCAATACATAGAAACAAACACAGGGAGGCTGCCAAAATGAGGAGACGAAGAAACACGGCCCAAATGAAAGAACAGATCAAAGCTCCAGAAACAGAGCAAAACAAAATGGAGATAAACAATCTATCAGATGCAGAGTTCAAAACACTCGTTATAAGGACACTCAAGGAACTTAGCGAGGACCTGAACAGCATAAGAAGGAATGACTCAGAAATGAAGGATACACCAATTGAAATAAAGACCAATCTACAGGGAAACAACAGTAGAGAGGATGAAGCTGAGAATAAAATCAGTGATGTGGAACATAAGGAAGCAAAACAAAACCAATCAAAACAACAAGAGAAAAAAATCCAAAAAAACAAGGATAGTGTAAACAGCCTCTGGGACAACTTCAAGTGTTTCATCATTTGCATCCAGGGGGGCCAGAAGTAGAAGACAAAGAGCAAGGAATTAATAATCTATTTGAAAAAAATAATGAAAGAAAGCTTCCCTAATTTGGTGAAGAAAATAAACATGCAAGTCCAAGAAGCAGAGAGTCCCAGACAACATGGATGCAAAGAGGCCCATGACAAGACAAACCATAATTAAAATTGCCAAAGGTTAGAGAGAATCTTAAATGCAGCAGAAGAAAGCAGTTAAGTTACCTACAGGGGAGCTCCCATAAGACTGTCAGCTGATTTCTCAAAAGAAAGTTTGCAGGCCAGAAGGGATTGGCAAGAAATATTCAAAGTCATGAAAAGCAGGGACCTACAGCCAAGACTGCTCTACCCAGCAAAGGTATCACTTAGAATCAAAGGGCAGATACAGAGATTCCCAGACCAAAAAAAAAAAAAAACAATTAAAGGAATTCATCATCACCAAACCATTATTACGAAATATTAGAGACTTATTTAAGAAAAAGAAGAGGATCAGAACTATGAACAACAAAATGGAAATAAATACATATCTATCAACAATTGAATCTAAACAAACTAAGGAAACAAGAACAGAGACAGAAATGGGTATGGAGAACGTTTTAATTGTTGCCAAATGGGAGGGTGTTATGGAGAAATGGGTGAAGAGGTGAGAGGATTAAGAAGTACAAATAAGTAATTACAGAATAGCCAATAGCGTGTAAAACACAGCATAGGAAATGGGGTAGCCAAAGAATTTACATGTGTAACCCATGCACATGAACAATGGCGGAGGGATTGCCTGAGGGAGTAGGGGGTGCTGTGTGGAGTTGGAAAAAGGGGGGAAAATTGGGATAACTATAATAGCATAATCAATAAAATATAATTTAAAAAGTAAACAAATGAATGAAAGAAACACACACACAAATGAGGGCATTCTCCATGCACTGATTTAGAAAGATCTTCCAGATGTACTAAGAGACAAAATTAAAAAATACAGAATATTATGATTTTAAAGTGAAGGTTAAAAGAAGAAGACAAATTTGTGTTTCCTTTCTATATGCATAAGTAACACCAAAATGACACACAAGAAAACGACAGTGGTTATCTGCCCAGAAAGAAAACAAACTCAAAAAGTAGAAAGAGGTAGGATAAAAAGTTTTTTACTATGTTACTTTCTATTTAGCTGTTCAGCCATATAAGCATTTTAACCACTTGAAAAATTAAATTAAAAAATAGATACTTAGATATCAATATGAATATATCCTCTAATATATATTGACTGCTCCTGCATTTCAGTACATTTGATATAACTTCCCAATTATCCTGATTGTCCCCAAGAGTCTGCTTTTGTGAAGAGTTGCATGTGCTTCCAGAAACCTTGCATCCTCAATATTCTAGGAATGGTTCCAGTTTCAAAGATTCAATTCCAATATTATTGACCTATGTATCAATAAAAACTCCTGGAAATTTCAGCTTTTCCAGGTTATATCTACAATGACATCTGGAAGAAGCACCAAAAATATTTTTTTAATAAAATAACATGACCTACTTTAAGGCTGGGGAAGCAGACTCATCCACAATATACATAAAACTTGAAATCCTGACTCTTAATTTTTTCCAGTTTTTACATTATTTATTTTAAATCTTCACTATTGTTTATGCTATTACAGTTGTCCCAATTTTCCCCCTCTTGTACCCCTCCCCCTCCAGCTTCCCTCCCTTCCCCAAATCAATCCCCAAACCATGGAGTCCATGTCCATGGATCACACACATATCCCTTCACCTTCTTTCAACCATTACCTCCTACCCCCTCCGCTCTTACAGCTGTCAGTCTGTTCCATGTTCCTGTGCCTCTAATTCCATTATGTTTGCTTATACAGTTCATTACATTCCAGTTATGAGTGAGATCATATGGTATTTGTCTGTCACAGGTTTATTTCATTTATCGTAAGTCTCCAGTTCAATCCATGGTGTTACAAAAGGTATAGTTTCCTTCTTTTTTAACTGCTGTATAATATTCCATTATGTAAATGTACCACAGCTTTTTACCCCCTCATCTACTGATAGACACTTGGCTGTTTCCAAACCTTGGCTAGTGTAAATAATGCCGTATGAACATAAGGGTGCATATATTCTTTACAGCTGGTGTTTCGGGATCCTTTAGATATATTCCCAAAAGCGGAATCATTGGGTCTAAAGGCAGCACCATTTTTAATTTTCTGAGGAAACTCCATATTGTTTTTCAAAGTGGTTGCACCAGTCTGCATTCTCACCAACGGTGCACTAGGGTTCCCTTTTCTCCACATCCCCACTTGCACTTGTTGTTTGTTGATTTGTTAATGACAGCCATCTGACAGGTGTGAGGTGGTATCTCACTGTGGTTTTAATTTGCATCTCTCTGATGGGTAATTATGTTGGGCAGTTCTTCCTATGTTCATGGGCCATCTATATGTCCTCCTTGGAGAAGTGTCTATTCAGGTTGTTTGCACATTTTTTAATTGGATTGTTTGTCTTCCTGCTGTTGATCTGTATGAGTTCGTAATATATTTTGTAGATTTAAACCCTTGTCCTATGTATCATTGGTAAATATGTCCTCCCATTAAGTTGGTTACCTTTTCATTTTGCTGATGGTTTGTTTAGGCTGTACAAAAGCTTTTTAATTTGATGTAGTCCCATCTCTTAATTTTATCCTTTGCTTTCAGTGCCTTAGGAGATATATTGGCAACTATATTGCTATGCGAGATACCTGAAATTTTACTGCCTCTGTTTTTATCTAGGATTTTTATGCTATTGCTATTTATATTTAAGTATTTTATCTATTTTGAGTTATTCTAGTGTATGGTGTAAGGTGGTGGTCTAGTTTCATTATTTTGTGAGTACTAGTCCAGTCCTCCCAACACCATTTATTGAAGACTCTCTTTACTCCATTGTATGCTCTTGCCTCCTTTGTGAAATATTAATTAACCATAAACGTTGTGGGTTTATTTCCAAGTCCTCTATTCTATTCCATTGATCTATGTGTCTGTTCTTATTCCAGTACCAGTCTTTTGATCACAGTATCCTTACAGTATACTTTAACAGCAGACATTGTGATTCCTTCTACTATGTTCTTTCTCAAGATTGCCAAGGCTTTGGGGTCTTTTGGAGTTCTATATAAATCTCTGGAATATTTGTTCCAGAACTGTGAGATATGCCACCATTTTTATTTTAATAGGAATTGCATTTAATTTATAGATTGCATTGGGTAGTACTGACTTTTTTATGATGTTAGTTCTTCCAATCCATGAACACTTCTTTGTATCGTCAACAGTTTCTTCAGTGTTCTATAGTTTTCCAAATAAAAGTCTTTTACCTCCTTGGTTAAATTTAGTCTTATGTACCTTTTTTTTTTTCTTTTTAATGCAATAGTAAATGGGATCATTTCTCTTTCTGACAGTTCATTATTGGTATATAGAAATGCCATCAACTTCTGAGTATTGATTTTGTATCCCTCTACTTTGCTTAATTCTTTTATTATGTCTAGTAGTTTTTAGTGGATCTTACATGGTTTTCAAAGTACAATATGATGTCATTTTGTTTTACTTCCTCCTTTCCAATCTGAATGGCTTTTATTTCTTCTTTTCTGACTGCTGTGCCTAGGACTTTCAGTACTATATAGAGTAAGAGTGGTGACAGCGAACATTCCTGTCATGCTCCTGATCTTAGAGGAAAAGCTTTGGGTGTTTTGTCCACTGAGTATGATGTTGACCTTTATTTTTATATATGGCCTTTATTATGTTGAGGTATGAAGCCTCTATTCCCGCTTTACTTAGTTTTCATCATAAATGGGCGCTGGATTTTATCAAATGCTTTTTCTGCCGTCTAAGGATACAATCACGTGATTTTTAGCTTTCATTTTGTTTATGTGATGTACTGAATTTATTCATTTGCAAATATTGTAACAATTTGCATTCTTGCAATAAGCCATGCATTCCTGAAATAAACCCAATGTGATCATGGTATATGATCTTTATAATGTATGGCTGATTCCAATTCTCAGGTACTTTGTCAAGGGTTTCGGCACCAATGTTCATCAGGGATACTGGTCTATAGTTTTCTTTCTTTGTAGTGTCCTTACCTGGTTTTGGAATTAGGATAATACTGGCCTTGTAAAAAAATCTTGGAAGCCTTCCCTCTTCTTGAATTTTTTGGAATAGTTTGAGGATAGGTGTTAGTTCTTCTTTGAATGATTGGTAAATTCGCCTATGCAGCCATCTGGTCCAGGACTTTTGATTGCCTGGAGTTTTTTAGTTCTTATCAATTACATTAGTTGTCCAGATACTCAGACATTCTGCTTCTTCCTTACTCAGTTTCAGGAGATAGTAGGAGTTCAGGAATTTATGCACTTTGTCCAAGTCATCCAATTTGTTAGCATATAGTTCAAAGTATTTTCTTACGATCCCTTGTATTTCTGTGATATCCATTGTTCTTTCCCCTCTTTCATTTCTGATTTTTTTTTTTTTTTTTGAGTCCTCTGTCTTCCTTCCTTGATGAGTCTGGTTAAAGGTTCACCAATATCATTTGTATTTTCAAAGAACCAGGTCCTGGATTCACTGATCTTCTGAATTGTTTTTTTCCCTCTATGTCATTCATTTCCACTCTGATGTTGATTATATCCTTCCTTCTACTTTGGGCTTGCTTTGTTGTTGTTTTTCTAGTTCCTTCAGATGTGGGGTTAGAACGTTTAGTTGACATTTTTGTCTTCTTGAGGTATACCCATAATGCTATGTACTTCCCTCTCATGACTGCTTTCAGTATGTCCCATAGGTTTTGGGTTGCTGTGTGTTAATTTTCATATATTTCCAGGTACTTTTTGATTTCTTCCTTGATCTCATTGATGACCCATTCAATATTTAATAACATGCTACGAAGCCTCCATGTATTTAAATGGTTTTAAGTTTTACTGAGATTGATTTCTAGTTTCATGCTGTCATGATCCGAGAAAATGCTTGATATGATTTCAATTTTCTTAATTTGTTAAGTCTTATTTTGTGTCCTACCATGTGGTCTATCTTTGAGAATGATTCATGTGCGCTTGAGAAGAATGTGTGTTCTGATCATTTGGGATGAATGTTCTGTAAATATCATTAAATCCATTCGATCTAGTTTGTCATTTAGGGTCGCTGTTTCCTTGATGATTTTTTGTCTTCAAATCTATCCAATGGTGACAGTAAGGTGTTAAAATCCCCTACCATGACTGTATTGATGTCCTGCTCTTCCTTACAGTCCACCAAGAATTTCTTTACATAGTTAGGTGCTCCTATTTTGGCGTGTGTGTGTGTGTGTGTGTACACATATTTTTATTTTATTTTTATTTTTGGTGGAGTCTGATGAAACATGCTTATCACAGCGTTTTCTCTATTCCTTTTATATTAGTATTCATAGAATCTTAAATAACTTGCATCTGAAGTTGGGCTGCATGAATGCATTATTAATTGACCTGTTACTTTCAACACAATTTGCAAGTTACCTTTTAGCCAGGTAACAATAGTAACATTAAAAAAAAAAATCGCGATCACACAGACAGAACAATGCCAATAAAGTTGGCCATCTGAATACGTCCTTATTCTTTCCATGCAATTTTTTTTCTCTTAGGGTTCATCTTGATTGCGATTCTGTGCTTCCTGACTTTTTTGACTTTTGCTTCACCAGGTTAGGGAAGTTATCTGCCATTACTTCACCAATCAGGTTTTCTATCCTTTGCTCACTTTCTTCTCCTTCTGATATTCCTATGATGTGGATATTGTCATGCTTCATGTTGTCCCAAAGTTCCATTAAATCATCCTCGTTCTTTTTAAGTCTTTTTTATTTTTGTTGCTCTGATTTGGTAGGGGTTTTTTGGTCTACCTTGTCTTCCAAATCGCTGATTCAATCCTCTGCTTCATCTAGCCTGCTTTTAATTCCTTCTAGTGTATTCTTCACTTCAGATATTGCATTCTTCATTTCCAACTGATTCTTATTCATGGTTTCTATGTCCTTTTCCATTCTGCTGTAGTTCCCGCTAAGTTCCTTAAGCATCGTTATAACCATTACCTTGAACTCTACGTCAGATAAATTGCTTGCTTCAATTTCACTTAGCTCTTTTTTCTGGGGATTCCTCCTTTTCTTTCTTTTGGGGTTGTTTGCCTCCCCATTGTAGCTGTTTTTGTTTTTTTCCTACATATATATCTGCTTTGACTCCCTACCTTCAGGGGTGGCTCTATGTGGTAAGAGTCCTATGGGACTCAGTGGTGCAGTCCCCTTGATTTCCTGACCTGGATGCTCTAGGAATGCCCCTTGTACAGTTTATGTTGGCTCTCCTATGATATTTTGGTCTTGATTGTTGTTGGCCCATTCATTGGTGGGTTCCCTCCTCCGGCTGGCTGTTTGTGAGGCTCAACCCCAACTGCATCTTGCATGCTGTTGTACAGGTACTGACAGAACAAAACAAAACAACTCATAAAACAAAACCCACACAAGCAAGCAAACAAACAAAAAAAACCCAACCACAGCATAATCAATGACAAAAGAGCAAATAATAATAAAAGTTTAAAGAGAAATAGATTATAAGAAAAAAATGAACATGAGATGGCCAAAGGGAAGAAAAATGATTATGAGAGGACAGAGGGAGGAGAAACAATAAGAGTAAGGAATTGAAACAGGGAACCACCACAAAAGAACAAAGAAAGGGGAAAAATAAAATTAAAAAACTATAGAAGGAAAGAAGGCAAAATGGAGGAAGAAAAGGGAAGAGTAAAATACAACACTTGAAAGCAAAAACAGAAAAAATTTAAAAATTTAAGAAAAACAAGAAATGATAAAAAGCTATGCAAAAGGAAAAAATAACAAACATAATGCAATAGAACACAGCTGAATTCGTCTCAGCAAGGTTTAGTGTGCTTGCCTGGTAGGTTCTCCCTCTGAATACGTCTTTGATGTTGTTTGAAGCTGGTGTAAGTCGATGCCAGCTACTGTCCATGTATAGCTCTAGGCATACTGTTTGAAGGTACAAGCAATCCAGGCTGTCTCCTTCAGGCTTGGCTATGTCTGCGATCAGTGCCTCATTGCTCTAAAAGGTTGGCTTTTTATCAGCACAGGGCCCAGGTCAACTAAGGACTGAAGGCACTATAGGATCCGCCTCCACCTGCCCTTGCCTGTGGTCCTGCCGTTAGTCTAGCTGCTGACCCATCTGTGTTCTGAGAGCTTCTGGTGGAATCAGGAGGACAGGACCCCTGGATCTCCCGTGGAGGGCACTATTCAGACTTCAGGGAAGATGGTGGGTGTATTCCCCCGTCCCCACATCACACATTTCACTTTGTCCCGGATTATTTCCCTGATCTCAGTGGGGTGAAGGCCCTAGTAGGAAAGGGGGCGGGGCATCCAGAGCCCAGAACTTGGGTCTGCTGGAAACCAGGAGGGTGTTCCCAGGCTCTACCATGAAGGGGAAGCACCAGTCTGGTTCTTGGGGAAGTGTAGAACGGCCGTGCCCTAGAGACAGTCTCCAAGACCCCTGAATCTGCCTATATTGCTGTCTTGTCAGTAGGGGATAAAATGCAGGTTGCGGGAAAGAAAAATAGTAATAAAAACAAAAAATAAATTTAAATTTTTTTAAAAAAAAGGATGCAGGGTCAGGTGAGCAGGATTCCAGAGGGTGGAGCAAGCTGGATTCCAGAGGATGGGCCTAGGATTCCAGAGGGTGGGGCGATAGGTTTCCCAGAGGGTGGGACTATTGTTTTTCCCCTGGGAGGGGCTTGCTCTTGTCAGGAAAAATGGGTGCTGTGGCATGGAGGTATGCCCTAGCACCAGGAACCCAACACCCATTCCCCAACCTCCACTCCAAAATCTCCTCACGCAACTCCTTACACAACTGCCTTCCTTCACCCGAGCCCAAGGAGCTTGGCTGTGCTTGTGAATCCTGTGCATTGGCCCCTTAAAAAAAAGAAAAACGTGGCTGTGTCTCCTGCTGGCTCCATCTCTCCGCAGTGGGCGAAAGTCCCCACAGCCTTTCCCCAGCTGCTGCAGCACGGGCGGGTGATCCCAGCACTGGCGCTCAGTGCTTGGGATCCCAGTCTGGGGTCCAGGCTTCCCTCTTCTCAGGAGGAAGCTCCCAGTCATGCCGCTGCCTTGTCTGCCACCTATGAAAGCAGTGCTGGCCCCTTTCGCATCCCTGCCCCTTCTACAAGTCTCAAGGTGGTATCTACCCGCCCTTGGTTAAGTGTCTCCTCTTCAGGTAATCTTCCTTTGTTTACTTAAGGTGTATGTTCCCCTTTACTTTTATTTTCAGTTTGGTTTTGGGAGGCGGCACAAGACAAATCCTCCTACATTGGTGCCATCTTGAAATTCTAACATTTTCAATTTTTACTGGATGAGGTACATTTTTACATCAGTTGGTAGGTAACCATAACAGAAAAAGTACAAAGTGGACCCCAAAGTCCCTGTTGGGCAGGAAAACTGTAAATGAGTTTATACCTTTGAGAATATACTTAGAGGGGAGACAAGCTGAAATACAAACAGTCAAGAACAAGGGTCCAAGGAAAAGTTGTAGACTTAAATTACAAAGCTCTTCTAAGGTGCCCACAATACACTCCTCATATCAATATAGCTATACTACACCCTCCCCAAAACCTATAGGGCAGTAAATCTAGGGTCTACAAAGACCAGAGTTCCTATTCTATTGCTCATTCACCAAGTGCCAGGCATTAAGCTTCAGTAATATTATCCCATTTAATCTCACAACAGTATGACTCAAGTAATGTTTTCCTTAGTATCTAACTACAGTAAACAAGAATCACCATCACACAATTAAGTGTCAGGCTCAAGGTCAAAAATATATATGCTAGGAGAGATAACTTCCACTTTTCCTCCCTTATTTTTTTCTACATTTGAATTACTGATCACTTTTAGAAGTGGAAAATTTTTATAATTTATAAAATGGTACATGCTAATAAAAAATTCAAACATCATAACTGCACAAAGTAGGCATAAACATCTATACTCTCATGCTCCAGAGATAATCACTGTTAACTTGTTACAGGTCCTTCTAGACCTTTCCTAGATAGTAGAAACAATTAATGTACATATTTCAATAAAGTTAACAGGGAAGAAAATCTATATACTAGTCTATATCTCTTAACAATATTAAACTAGTTAAGAACTGATTTTGTTGAAATGTCAATTCAGTAATCTATGAGGTAAAGCATCTTATCTAAACAGTACAAATGTATGTCCCGGCTGATGTGGCTCAGTGAACTGAGCACCGTCCTGTGTACCAAAGAGTCATGTGTTCAATTCCCAGTCAGGGCACAGGCCTGGATTGCGGGCCAGGCCCCCATTAGGGGGCGCATGAGAGGCAACCACACATTGATGTTTCTCTCCCTTCCTTCCCCTTGCTCTCTAAAAGTAAATAAATAAAATCTTTTAAAAAAATAAATGAACGGTACAAATGTAAGCAAAAGCAAGCCATTTCCCAAACCTAGGGGTGTCACCTTTGAATTCTGCCAGATAGAATATTCTAAAAAACACAGATACTTAAGAAAAAGAGGAAAAAAAGGATGAGAGGAAAATAGGAACCCAGTACAACAGTAAAGCCAGTTTGTCATCACCTACCTACTCAAGAGCCGATTTTAATGTCTATTTCCATGGTAGCTCAGCAGTAAGAAAAGTGCCTACTCTGGCAAATTTGAGTCACATAATCTGGAAGTTTGACTCTATATCATAAATTCAATATATCATATCAGCCTGCAAAACATCTTTAAGCCATTAACTGATTGAGGAGGGATTACAGGGAATATTTATTGATTATCTGCAGATATCACAATCACAACTTTTAAGCAATTACAGTTCCATCTGCCTTCTAATGACATACAATATGTTCAAAACCCAGTAAAATATTTGAAATTCTAAAGAGCAATATAAAAACAAGAACTAGTTACTGCCATCTAGCAACCATCTGGTCACAGGGAAAATTTACACTGAACTTTTAAATTTGAACCTTAAAAACTCACGCAAGTACCCAGAGAGCTGGTTGTAGCACACATTAGTTTCCTGGGCAAATGTGTTCAGTCCTGAGCTGCCTCTGCCCCTTCTGGGAGTCCTCAACTGGGGGGCAAGGGAGGGGGAAAGTGTGAATTCCTGCTGTTTGTTCTTGGCCTTGTGCCTGGAGGGAGTAAAAACCCAGAAGAAGAAAAAGCAAAAGCTCCAGGAGGCTCCTCAGGAGGATGGAATGGAAGATCCACCTGTCTCTATCCAATTCCAAGAAAAAGAAATCAGTTTCCAAGGAGGAGCTGGTTAGCAGTGATCTTGAGGAGACAACTGGCAGTGGAAGTCTTTCTAAGAGAAAGAACTCTTTCCCTAAAGAAGGACCAATCACTGACCTGAAGAGGCAAGAAACAGGAGTGTCTTCGAAGGGGCAGTCAATCAGCAGTGGACCTGAAGAGGCTGCTGACAGCAGGAAGAGCAGCAGCTCCAAGAAGTGGAAAAAGCTCCAGAAGCTCCCCCAGGAAGATGAGAGTGGACAGTCCGCTGATGGGGTAGAACTACCCAGTAACCAGTCCCCTACATCCCAATAATAAAAACAAACTCATGAGAGTGGGGGTGGGGGGGGACTCATGCAAGCATAAATTAAATTTTAAATAAAAACATGGTAAAATAAGACTTCATTTCTTTAGTTAGTGGTAGACTATGAGAAGACAAATGATATGCCAACCAGTAGCATCTTTTTAAAAATGCCCCCAACATTATAAAACTATGTAAATATCTTATACTAAAAAATTAAAAAGGAAAACACAGGATAATCCCTAAAAAAATCAAAAACAGTATAAGCACATAGGAACAGTTATTATTTCAAGTCACTTTAAAATAAGTATTTTCTTCTTGTATCCCTAGTGGAATACGACTGATGACAAAACCACAAAGAAATTTTAAATTGCATTTATTAGTCATATTACAGCATAGATTGACCAGGAAAACAGTATGCTAAGTGAAATAAGCCAGTCAGAGAAAAATAAATACCATATGATTTTACTTATTATATGGAATCTAATGAACAAAATAAACAAACAAAATACAAACAAATCATAGATACAGATACAGAGGGGTTGGGTGCTGGGTACTAAAGGTAAAGGGATTAAGCAGAAACAAAAAGTCAAAAACTCACAGACACAAACGACAATGTGGCGATTACAAGAAGGAAAAGGTATAGCGGAAAGAGTAAAAAAGAGGTAAGTGGTGACAGAGACAACTCTGGATGGGGAGCACACAGTACAATGTACAGATGATATGTTATAGAACTGTACACCTGAAAACTACATAATTTTTTAAAAGATGTATGTATGTATGTATGTATGTATTTTGAGAGAGAGAGGAAGGGAGGGAGCAAGAGAGGGAGAGAAACATCAATGTGTGGTAGCCTCTCATGTGCCCCCTACTGGGGACCTGGCCTGCAACCAAGGCCTGTGCCCTGACTGGGAATCAAACAAGCAACCCTTTGGTTCACAGGCTGGCACTCAATCCACTGAGCCACACCAGCCAGTGTGAAAACTACGTAATTTTATTAACCAGTGCCACCCCAATAAATCCAATAAAAGTCTTTTTTAAAAAAACTAGTACTGTGTTGATGAAAGACTGATAGTCAAGTAGTGTTTTGGGGCCGAGATACTCACTGCATATTTCCTATGCAGTAAACGTGTTGCTGTATTTAAAAATCAAACAAACGAAAAATTAAAAATACTATTACTTCAAAATTTATGTGATATGTAATATATTAAAATTGTTAGGAACCAAGATTCTCAGCATAAAATTAAAAAGATACAAAAACAAAATAATGTAAATCAAAAGTGTAATCTTTCACGGGAATTGGAAATGTCAGTATAAAGTCAAATATTTTTCCCTTTAAAAACAAAGAAACAAAAAACACCTCATTTCCTGGGCCTAAACACTAAAAGAAGCCTAAAAGCAATACAAAACCAGTAGCAATGAACACCCCCTAAAGCCCTATTTGTGGTTTCTAAAAACCATTCTCCACTTGAGAAAACCAGGGCTACTTGAAGTAATATCTTGATTCCAGCTCTGGGGCAGGAAATGTACACAATGAATCTGAACTCCTTATGCCAGAAAATAAGGAAGTTATCAAAAACTAAATGGATCACGTTCAAAAGAACACAGGAATCCTTTTGAAGGGATCCGACTAGCCAACAATAAAACTGAAATGTCAAAAACAGCAAGCACAATGGATTAAAACACATATAATACATTAAAATCCATGATATTAAAAAAACAAAAACAAAACCAAAAAAGATTTCTTGGTCATTTTAGGAGGTTTCTAGGGCACAAACTCATTATTCTAAAAACCAGCAAAGTGAGAAGAAAAATAATCATTTATCCTGCACTTCCATAAAAATCACTAAATATACAGAATTTCAACTAATAAATGTAATAAAAGTCATATAATTAGAAAACCAATTTGCACTCCTTATACAACGGATCAGTCAACAATCACTAGTGGTTGCTCAAACCACTGAATGACCTAAGAACTTTATAACAGATGAATAAGGCTGACAACACCTGAAACCACTAACTAGTCTTAACAATACTAAAAGTGAATCAACCTAACATGTGCCTCCTGATGATATGTAGTCAAAAGAATACAGCACCTCCTACGAAGTATTCTCATCAAAAAATCTCTAGAACGAGGGAATCAAGATGGCGGAGGAGTGACTAGAAGACACACTGACCTCCTCCCAGGACCAAGCTGGAATTACAACTAAATTGTGGAGAAATCACCTGGAACAAACAACTGAACAATAGCGAGAGAGGAGCCTTGTAACTTAGAGGAGACAGAAGAATCGGCTTTAGCGCAACCTAACTGGTAAGGAGTGTGGTACAGACCTGAGAGGGCGGGTGGGGTTCCCACGGCGGCAGCACCAGAAGGATACTGAAACAAACAGTTCAACATCCTAAGAGCAGGGTCTAAACCATAAGTGAGGATGTCCTGCCTGCAGCACCAGAGCCCAAAAAGTACACAGAAAACAGCCACCTGTGAAAAGCGGCAGGATTGTTCTCTGCCAGAGACAGGCAGCTGAAGACGCAAAGAGCCGTGTAAAGGGCCAACGCATAAATTTTTACTTGCAGCCACTTACCCTGGTCTCCAGCAAAGGAGGCGGTAGAGTGGGCTAGAGACGTGTGAAGAGAGACTGGGAAAGGAGGCTTTGAGGAGAGAACTGAGAGAGTAGCCGTGGCATCTCAGTGCTGACCCATCCCCCATGCGGCAGCAGCCATCTTGCTCAAGCAGAGACCACTCCCCCTGAGTGGCACCAGCGCCCAGAGACCCAATAGCCCCATCCCCAGGTGGGATCTCACCCCACCCTGTGCTGTCTAAGTTGCCTGCTAAGTGCAGAGTGGCAGCCACAGACAGTAGATCCCTGGCTAAAGGGTCTGCCGACACTTGAGGAGAGACTGGGGAAGGAGGCTCTAGGGAGAGAACGGAGAGAATGGCCAGCCCTGCAGGATCCCAATACAGACTCCTCCCCCATATGGCAGCAGCAAGAGAGGACCAATAACTCCGCCCCCAGGAGGGGCCCTGCCCCGCCCTGAGCTGTCTAAGGTGGCCCGCTGAGTGCACAGTGAATAGATTAACAGCTGAAAGAGACAGCCACAGACAGTAGATTACTGGAAGTCTCCAACAGATTGCGTAAAGTCAGATAGGGTCAACATCTGACATCATCAGAGGCAAAAACAGAAAGTAAAAACAGTGGTCTCCAACCAGAGAAGTTCACACCACAAAGTCAGGAAATCAAGACAGATCAACTTAAAATCAGAAGCAAAAGAGAAGAGTCTCACAAATAATGAGAAGACAAAGAAATACCCCACTCTCAAAGGGAAAGGTGGAATCCCCAGAAAAAGAACTAAATGAAATAGAGGCAAGTAAGCTATCAGATACTGAGTTCCAAACAACAGTTCTAAGGAAGCTCAATGAGCTCAGGAAGCTCAGAGAGGATTACCAAAAACTACAGGGAAACTACGAGGAACTTACTGCAAACTGTATCAGCACGAAAAAGGACATAGAAACTGTTAATAAGAGACAAGAGGAAATGAAGAATACAATTTCTGAGTGAAGAACACAGTAGAAGGAATCAAAAGCAGGCTAGATGAAGCTATGGGCAGAATCAGCGAGCTGGAGGATAAGGTAGAAAAAAGCTCCCAGAAAGAGCAAGAAAATGAAAAAAGACTCAAAACAATGAAGAGGCACTTAGGAAAATACAGGACAACCTGAAACGTAATAATATCCGTATAATAGGGATACCAGAAGGAGAAGAAGAGGAGGAAGGGATAGAGAACCTGTTTGAAAAAGTCATGATGGAAAACTTCCCTCATTGGAGGAGAGAAAAAGTCACACAAGTCCAAGAAGCACAGAGGGTCCCATTCAAGAGGAATCCAATGAGGCCCACTCCAAGATACATCATCATTAAAATGGCAAATATCAAAGACAAACAGAGAATCCTAAAGCAAGCAAGGGAGAAAGAGGTAGTAACATATAAGGGAGCCCCAATATGGCTAGCAGCTGACTTCTCAACAGAAAACACTGCAAGCCAGAAGTGAAGAGCAAGAACTATTCCAAGTCATGAAAAGCAAAGGCCTGCAACCAAGACTGCTCTACCCAGCAAGGCTCTCCATTAAAATGGAAGGCAAAATAAGGAGTTTCTCTGACAAAAGAAGTCTAAAAGAATACACCTCCACCAACCCAGCACTGCAAAATATGCTAAAGGGACTGCTTTAAGATGACGAAAAAGTTTCTATAAATACCGGTTCCTTTCAGAGTTGTCAATACTTGATATTACCAATATTTTTAATACTCATTAATCTGATTGTGACAATGATGTAATGTTAATTGTTCCTTTACTATTTGTTGAAACTAAACCTGTTTTTGTGTATTTCTTGCCTGTTTCTATTCTTTTTTAAAAAAGCTTTAAATGACTTTTCGGTATTCTTTATCCATTTATTGATTAAAGGTTTGTAGAACATTCCCACCTCCCCAAAAAAGAAAAAGCCTATTAACCATGTTTTAGATGTGTTGCAAATATTTTCTATTCTATTCCTTGTCCTTTAACTTTTTACATGTATATTACTATATAGTTAAATGTTTAATACAGTCATAGTCAATATTTACTTTATAACTTCTGCATTTGAATATTTTACTTCAGGTCATGAATAATATTAGTTCTATTTTCTTCTAAAACTCCTTAGATTTTACATATTGATTTTTAACTCACCTGAATATTTCTTGTATAATGTGTGAAATAGAGCTCTATATTTGTTTTATTTCAAGTAATAGTGGTCCATGCATCTTATTTGTTGAATTAGCCTTATTTTACCCAGTGTTTTTTAATATCGACTTAATCATATATTACACTGTTAGATATATGTTTGTCTCTAGAATGCTAATTATATTTCATTGATCTAAGTGATTATTTCTGTGCTGGTGTCATGTTGGTTTAATTGCTGAGACTTTATAATGGTTTTAACTTTTTTATTATTTTATAATTAACTTTGACATTTAAAAAAAATAAAATCAACCTGCATTTAAGAAAGAAAAAAAAGAAAAGAGGAAAGAGAGATGGAACTCCTATCTTTTGTGACAACATGGATGGAACTGGAGACTATTAACCTAAGTGAAATAAGCCAGTTGATGAAAGACAAATACCATATGATCTCACCTATACGTGGACTCTATTCAACAACATTAACTAATGAACAAAGTAAACCCAAGGCATGGAAACATGGAGCAGACTGAGTGTGACCAGAGGGGAGGGGGAAAGAGGACAATGGTGGAATGAAGGGAAAGGGACTAGACAAAGAACATGTATGAATGACCCATGGACATGGACAACAGAGTGGGAATTGACTGTGGGAGTAGGGGGCAGGGGTGGGGGTGGGATGGGTGGAGGCGGGTAAAGGGGTAAAAATTGAGATAACTGTAGTAGAATAAACATGATTTATATGTTTTTTTTAAAAAGGAAATATTGCACCAAAAAAAAATCTCTAGAACAAATTACCAGTTTACAGGAAATACATGGATTAAACACCACCACAAAGATGCAATGAGCCACAGAATGTGGTAAATTCTACAGGTTAAGTGACATAGTTGCTGGCCCTGGCGGGATTGCTCAGTTGGTCACAACACTGTCCCAATACACCAAGCCTGCAGCTTCGATCCCTGGTCAGGGCACCTACAAGCAGCAACCAATTAACACCTAAGTAAGTGGAATAACAAATGATTTGTCAATTTTTCCTTCATCAAATAAATGGCATGAAAAGGGAAGAGGCTTTATAAAATGAGAGACTAGGCATAAAAGATGTGAGGACTTTATTTGGATCTTAACGTAAACATGTTCTAATTATAGGATGACATTAAGGAACTACCGTTAATATCAATACGTATGTAAAATTTTACTGAACCTCATTTTTCTTTAGGATTTTTTTCCATTGCTATTAGAAAGAGAGGAAGAGAGAGAGAGAGAGAGAGAGAAACATCAATGTGAGAAGTATTGATTAGTTGCCTCCCGTAAGCACCCAGACCAGATATCTTACGCACACTGACTTGGGGGTCAAACCTGCAACCTTGGTATGTGCCCTGACCAGGAGTCAAACTCACAACCTTCAGCTACAGGACGATGCTCCACCCAAATGAGCCACGCTGGCCAGTGGTGAACTTCGTTTCTGTATGTTTTAAATTTCCACAATAAAGTTTTAATAGCATAGAGTGTTTGTTACCCTGAAGTGTATTCATCTCTAATCCTCTATTTTTTTATTACTTTGAGTTTCCAGAATTTGAATATCACTGAATTTTCCAAAAATTAAAAACTTTGGTTTCACATAAGATATTTACATTAGTCTGAACATTAATTAAATCATATTAAACATATATAAAAATTACTACCTACACTATAAAGTCGCTGTGCCTAGCCACTAGACTGATTAAATATTTATTTAGCAGATATTGCTCCATTTTAATTTTATTTGAGGTCTTCACTGTTCTTAATTAGGACCCTATATTTGTTTCATTAACACATAATCACAGCTAATACTACAATCAGGACAATTTAAGTTGCAACTCTGGGACACAGAGATGGGAAACTAAACCACAGTGTTAATGTTTGCCATAAAAGCTGGCATACACACAGGCATTTCATTCATTAAAACCTGCAGTCTTGTAAGTCTCTCATTGTACTTTTTACAGCCACCTTAATGTCTGAACCCAATCCAAGTTCATATACATAAAAAGCTTTTTAGTGCTTTTCTATGTGAAAAAAGTGTTTAAAAAATTACCAAAAAGTTTAATATCCTAGTGAGAAATAACAAAAGCTGAGAGTTCAGCCTAGTCAAAAATTAACAGCAGACACTAATACATCAAGGAGTTATTTACTCATAGAAGCACTTCTTGCCTATGAGGTCTGAATCCTGGTGCTGGTTTAGACGTGGGGCAGTTCTCTAGGACATAATGGAAAGGAGCGCTGGACGTCGAATGAAGAGAGCCAAGCCAGGAGGTTCGACTACATCACAGTTTGATTCATAATTCTTATCCAGCGGTGCTGGATTGCCTAAAGCACTATCCTGGCGTCGGAAAAGAGTCTATAGAGTCCCTGACAGTTTTTAAACGTATAGTACAAAGAATCTGAAGTGGGAAAGAATGTGGCTTTATTGGGTATCTTTTCAATGCCCCACAGGTAAGTATTTAATCCTGTTCTTGACCACCCAAACACATGGCCCGAAACACTGTTCCCCTCCCTCTATATTACTCCGCTCCAGCTCCTCCATAAAACAAACAAACAAAACACAAACAGAAAAACCACTAAGGGGAAAGAAACACTTCCCTGTTTTTTCACTCCACCCAGCAAAGTAAGAGGCGGTATGGTTGTTAAGAAGGCAAACTCCACAATGAACACAGGAGTACACAGCAGGTACAGCCACAACAGAAAACAATACAGAGGTTCCTTAAAAAATTAATAATAGAACTACCATAGGATCCAGTAATTTTAATTAACCTAAACTTAAATGTTAATATTTGAGTTATTAGAA
Source organism: Pteronotus mesoamericanus (assembly GCF_021234165.1). Lineage (NCBI taxonomy): Eukaryota > Metazoa > Chordata > Mammalia > Chiroptera > Mormoopidae > Pteronotus > Pteronotus mesoamericanus. Next base: position 19,971,764 of record NW_026555137.1, read on the forward strand.
AACTTTTATGGATGTTTAGAACAATCTGGATATGCGAATCTACTTTTTCAACCGTAAATTTTATGAACTCAGTACAGATCAAGTATCTCCAATGAAAATTTAGGCTTCAAATTAAAATATGCTATAAGTGTAAAATATACACCATACTTCAAAGACATAGTGCCAAAAATGTAAAACAGCTCAATAATTTTATATTGATGACATGTTACAATGACAAAATTTTGGATATTCCAGGATAAACAGAATATTAAAATAAATTTACCTTTTTTTAATGCAGCTACTAGAACATTTAACATGACAAATGGCTTGCATTATGTTCCTAATGACAGTGCTGCTCTAAACAACACACCCCAGCACCTGATACCTGTCCACTGCTTATCCCTTCTCCTATTTATAATTATTAATAACAATAATGAACAGCTATTGCTTGCCAATATGAGACACCATACTAAATGTTTTACATGAATTATTTCATTCAGTCCTTCCAAAAGTAGGTATTAGGTCTTACCATTATCCTCATTTCAGAATTTTAAATTAAGCACCAGAGAGGCTTAAGTCATTTGCCCAATGTCACAAGTCAGTATAGTGCCAGGATTGGAGTTCAGCCTGATTGGAAAGCATGTACTCTCGCTGACGGTGGGACTGTAAACTGGTGTAACCACTATGGAAGACAGTATGGAGGTTCCTTAAAAAATGTAGAACTATCACATGACCCAGAAAGTCCTCTTTTGGATATTTATCTGAAGAATATGAAAACACTGATTCAAAAAAGATATGTGTACCCTTTTGTTCACTGCAGCATTATTTACAATACCAAGATATGGAAATAACCTAAGTATTCTTAGGTGACCGAATAAAGAAAATGTGATATATATATACTTGAATATACAACGGACTACTGCTCAGCCACAAGAAAAGATATAATATTTCCATTTGTGACATGATAGATCTTGGGAGCACTATGCTGAGTGAAACAAATCAGACAGAAAAGGGACAAAAACCATATGATTCCACTTACATGTGGATATAGAACAAAAAGGTAGCAAATGAACTAACACGGCGAAACAAAAACAAACTCATAGATTTAAACCACAAATGGTAATTACACAGAGAAGTGAAGTGGAAAAAGGGGGGAAATGGGTAAACAGGTTCAAATATATGGCAACAGATGAAAACTAGACCAGAGAGAGAGAGACATCCATTTGTTGTTCCACTTACGTATGCATTCACTGGCTGATTCTTGTACGTGCCCTGACTGGGAATCGAGCCCATAACTTGGCGTATCAGGATGATGCTATAATCAACTGAGCTACCCCACCATGGCCTGAATTTTCTGCTATTCAAGACACTGCCCCCCAAAACACCTATTTTCCAGTAGAAAATTTCTATTCAATTCCCTTTTTAAACATCATGGAGAAAAAAGGAACCAGAAAGGAAAAAAAATGTAGGGCTCCAGGGACAAAGACTGAACAAAACTATATGAATTTGCTTTCCAATAATTAGGTACACAGGTAATAAGCACTCTATTTTATCACACTGCAATGCATACTGACCACACTAAGTCTATCTAAACTATTAACGATTTGCCTTGGCTGGTGTGGCTCAGTGGATTGAGCACCAGCCTGTGAACTGAAGGGTCACTGGTTCGATTCCCAGTCAAGGGCACATGCCTGGGTTGCAGGCCAGGTTCCCGGGTTGGGGGCACACAAAAGGCAACTGACAGATGTACCTCTCACACATCAATGTTTCTCTTCTCTTCTTTCTCCCACCCTTCCCATCTCTCTAAGAATAAATAAAATCTTTTTATAAAAATGAAATAAAAAAAGAAAAAAACAATTTGAGGACATGTAGTAAAGAGGTTTCCCCTTCACCAATATATTACAGTTATTATTTTTGGCCCCTATAAACCAAACATGGTAATAAGTATTCTGCATGTATCATTTAACTGATAACAAAAACAAAGTAAATATTATTCTCCCCATTTTTAGGTGCTGAAAATAAGGCTCAAAGAAGTAAACTGCCTAAGGTCATGCAACTAGTTCAGAGGCAAGGCAGATTTAAACGTAACAAGTCCTATTCCACTATATTATCTATCACTAGGATGATGAGGCAAGTGATAGTTCACCCTGACACACATCACATCTTCTTTTGCTTCTAATACACCTCTGATGAAGTTTAACAAGGAAGAGTGGTGCTTGAATGTATCACTTCCATTAAAATGAAGTACTGGTATTTAAGTTTTAAAAAGTTAGACAACAGCCCTGGCTGGTATGGTTCAGTGGACTGAGTGCCCATCTGCAAACCAAAAGGTCGCCAGTTCGATTCCCAGGGCACATGCCTGGGTTGTGGGTCAGGTCCCCAGTAGGGGGCATGTGAGAGGCAACCACACACTGATGCTTCTCTCCCTCTTCTTCTCCCTCCTTTCCCCTCTCAAAAAACAAAAAAGACAATAATTTCAATACAGTACCATATGTACTATCAAACTCAAATCATTCACACATCTGTATTCTGAGAACACTGCACAAAATATGTGATACATGTAAAACAAACTTTGAGAACCTAAGTTTACAACTCAGGGGACACAGAACTTTCTGAAACTGATTCTGTATTGATGTATTTATGAAAATAAACAGTTGTGCGGTATTAACTTCCTGTCATTGGTGGTTTACAGTTGTGCTGTTAGAAATATGTAGTAAGTACAGTGATAGAGAGAAGGGTCTGAATCAGGAAAGATATTCTAGTCAAGAGAACCCTGTCGTGATACAAGAAGCAAATCACTGGTCACAACTTCATCTTTAGACACATTCTAACTTAACCATATGCAACGAGCAATAACTGATGCGCGAAGAACACACTATAATGCATCTAGAAAGAAACCATTTTCCCAACCACAAAACTGAGAAAATCTCAATCACTTACTTGAAACAGGTTTGTACTGACACAGAATTAGCGAACCTCTTACCATCTATAATACCTACAAAATGACCTAGTGACTATTCATGTAGAAATGTGCTAATTTATTCTAGAGCAGCGTACCCCCAAATTTTAACCTGTATATAGGAATAAAGAAGACATTATATAAAATTCCCTTCAGAGAGTGATTTCTAAGAGCCATTTCCACCATCTACTCCTTTACTCTGACTCTTGCCTCACAGCACCACAGTTATGAGACTTGAGAGACTTCTGAGTTAATCAAGTAAAAAGATGGCTCAAAAAAATTAAGAAATGACAATATTAAAAACAACACTTCTCCAAGTTTATCTTCAAAAAAGAGTTATCAACTAGGCACTTACAAAAAATCAATCATAAACTGTAATTTAAAACTGCAATTACTCAAATTGAATATATAATTTTCAGGCTCTCTCTGACTCCTTAAATTAAATCTTTATACAATAGTTGCCTATTATTTGAAAACTGCCCCGACCCTTCCTTTAACACAGAAAGATTACAGTTAGGATTATGTTCAACTGAAAGGAAGACTGCATGTCCGGGGGCTGGGGGCGGGGGGGGGGGTTGGGGCGGGGGAGAACCCTACATCGGAGGAGAGAGGAATAGATTAATAAATCAAGTCCAAACAAGTAAACAGAGAATGTTTCCAAGTAAACTTACAATTTAAGTGATGCCACCCAGAATGTAAATACTTTTTTAGTCTAGATAAACTTCTATGGTGTCACTTGGCACAAAAGTTGGGGTCTAAATCCAAAGGGCCAAATTATCTTTGAAAGTCTTTTCTGGCTCTATGGGCCACAATGTTTCAACTCAAAATTACTGTGGCCATATAACCTAAGAATTCATTTTTCTCCCACTTTAAAATATTAACTTCAAAGTTTTGTACTGTTTTCATCTAATCACAATACTAATTTTCATGCTAGTAAAGATTCTCCCACAAGAAGTGCAGTTTAATTTTAATATATTTTATGATTTCTTCTGTTTTTAAGAGAATAGGGTAAATTTACATAAAATATTTAATACCATGATGTAAGTAAATTTTAGCTTTCAAGTTGCTTTCTTTTAATGAAAAAAGTAGGTAAAAAGTTTCTAAACTACATTTACTATTCCAAAGCCATCAAAAGGTCACTAAATGGCAACAACTTTATTACTCACTTATAACTAGCAGTGGCAGCGGGCTTCCATTTACTAAAGAGAACAGGTTCTGCCATCAGTTTAATATGTGCCTGTGGGCAAATCACTCAACATCTTTGCATCTGCTTCTTCAATCATAAAAAAGGCTGCTGACCTGCCTCAAAGGGATGTTATAAGAAATAACTAATGATTATGGAACTTTAGTAACATAATGTGCCATTTTAGAACACTATAACTGTATTGTTAAAAAATGCTTCATAAACCACATATTTTGACCCTACCATCCTCAGGAGTCATTGCCTACAGTGGTCTGTCCCAAAATTAAACTGCCTAATAAATGCTACCAGGGATCCCAAGAACAGCATTAGCTCCTTTAGCACAGGATTCTCCCTCACAAGCCCTCACAGCTTACCTTTTAATAGCAATCTCATGCAACTACATTTCATCAATAGTTAGTAGCTATCATAATAATCAATAGGGCTATGAGACACTATCAAAAATGTTACAGATGACCAAGACTATTCACTACCTAGTAGTGTTAGGTATTTGAATAAATTAACAATACATACTGAGCAACAATACCACTGAATGCTAAATACTGCTAAAAGTGACGCCTCTACATATGTGCCAAAATTTAAAGCTAAAGCAGCACAGTGGTGCCCTACATCAAGTGTCCCCAAACCCCATGCCACACACCAGGAGGTGAGCTTGAATGTAATGCACTCGCATCATCCAGGAAACCGGTCCCTGGTGCCAAAAAGGTTGGGAACCACTGCCCTATATAAATCGGTTGGTGGTAGAGAAAATAGCATATTAAATACAAATAAAATCTTGTTAAAGCTATCAAAAAAGACATAGATCTACTATGTACTGGTACAGAAAGATGTAAAAAGTTTCAGAACAGTATGTATAGATGAGCCCAGTTTTGCAAAACCAAACACAACAAAATAACTACTCATATGTAAGTCTACATGTGCAAATAAAAAGGTACGGAAGAATACACCCCAAATTGTTAACTCAAGTTGCCAACAGGAAGTGAAACTGGGGAAGGTAATGGTTTTTACTTTTCACTGCATACGTTTCTATAATTTTTAATATTTACAACTTGTATTGCTCTTAGAATAAAAAACCTTCCTTAATTTTGCTAGAAATAGAACTAGTTTAGAAAAGTATTTCTCCAAGTTGGGACAAAGCAAAATTAGGTCTCTCACTAAATGTCAAAGACCTCTGACAAGGAACAACTTTTTGAAAAAAATCAATGAACCACTTTAAGCAATGATACTTAGATAAAAAAATAGAAATGGGTCCTTGGTGAGATATCCTTACCAAGATAAAACTGAAAATATGAAAAACTAAATTTAAAAACAAATTCTCCAATAGGCATAAGCCGAACTGCCCCATTTAAACTTTGGCCGCAATAGTAGCTCCTTTGTCTTCCAGCCTGTTCAGCTTCCCTTTTACTCCTCCTCTAGAGTAGAGACTCTCAGGTTGGGCAGGGCTCCAGCACTCCTTCACCCCACCCCCAAGCTCACCAGCTAGACCAGCTTCACGTGACTAAATGCCACATCAGAACAGTGATCTGATCAAGAAAAAAATTTTTTTTGCTCTACATAAATAAGCACGACTAGAGGTGGGTGCTTACCCAGAAAATAAATACCTACTGTGGCTCACCTAATCCAATAACAACCCTCTAGGCTTGCAAGTAAAATTTCCTTTTCCTTTGAAAGAATCCCATCTGAGCAAGTCAGCACCAAATTAAAAGAGAGGACAAGTATTTAGTAGAAGCTTCTGCAACAGGAAGGTCCAAGATAAAGGTCTGAAATGGGAGCAATGGGTTCTTAAAATAAAGAAATCTGGTTTTCACCTTCCATTAAAAATTTTGTTTTAAAGGATTCCATTAAGACAAAAATAACAGGTTTTAACCTTAATCAGAAAATTAAGATTTTTCTCACAAACTTCCAAATCAACCTTTAGGTTAAAAAAAAAAAAATCTAGTGACTAAATCACCCTGAAAGCCCCACAAAAGTTTGCACATTCTTTCTATAGAACTAATAACAATAGCTACAATTTATTGAGCTTATTATGTAGTAGATCCTGCTGGTACATTTAGTCACTCCCAACAATCCCTTGAGGTTAAGTACCACAACCATTCCTCCTTTTAGACAATAACATCAGACTTCTTAGAAAGTTTAAGAAAACTGCCCACAACTTGGTAAGCAAGAACAGTCCCAATCCAATCCTAAACTGTCTTAATTGAAGAATACTCATTCTATCTGTTTATAAATAGGAGTGACAGGCTTTTACCAGAACAATACAGCGACCATGTACTGACTACTCAGAACTATGCCAAGCACAGCATAAAACACTGTAAATGTTATTTCATTTAGTACTTACACAACCTTACAAAGTAACTTATTAGTCCTGTTTTACAAAAAAATGAAACTGATGTCTACTTTCATTTCAAAAATAAATGACCTTATCCAAACTCCAACAGTAAGAACAGAGACAGAGTACTAGGAATAAGATTCTTTTCCCTCCAAGTCATATAGTGCTCTTATAATCACCAAGCTACACTGTTTATTGGGCACTTCAACTAAACAAAGATGGCCTTTATAGTCACATTAAAGTATAATTTCTACCATCAGCGTAAAGTCATTTTTTTCTTTAAATGCCATTTGTTCAAAGGTCTGACGGTTTATAATCTTCATTTCTGCTATTAAGTGATAAAACATGTGATTTTTCAATGAAACTTATTAAAGTTATTAATGACTATGCTCTCATAGGCAATTATCCTGCAAGATTATCAAATTAGAAGACAGCAGTCTGTTACTTGTAAAACCTTGACATAGGACTTCAAATATCCTAGAGTTAAGTCACACTGCCAAAAATTTATCTATAAATTAGAAGAAAATGGCTTAAATAAGAAAAGTCTATATAAAGTAATAAGCCATCCCACTGTGCAAGATATACTGTAATCTGACACATTTTAATAGTGTAAACCTATATAGAGAACTAGGATTCTTTTAATTGACGATAGCTAAATTTCTCATTTAAAAGTGATACATACACTATTTTCTGTAAGGTTTTCTTCCTTACAAATCATAATAATGGCGCAGAAAATCAGCCTCTACCACCTGACTGCAAACACCAACGTTAAGCTGGAGAAACACTCAACACCAGGCAGAGTTAATGCAGAATTGTATACATATCTTGAACTGTATCCTAAAGCTAAGAACATCCTTGCCACACATGACCCCATAGGCAAATAACTGAATGTGGAAAAGGTCAGTGCAAACACATTAACTTTTTTAAAAAGATTTTATTTATTTTTAGAGAGAGAGGAAGGGAGGGAGAAAGAGAGGGAGTGTTGTGCGAGAGAAACCACCACTAGTTGCCTCTTGGATGCACCCCGCCTGCGGACTGAGCCCACAACCCTGATGTGTGTGCCCTGAGTGGGCACCGAATCAGCGACCTTTTGCTCTGTGGATGACGCCCAGCAGAGCCACACCAGTCAGGGCCACACATTAACTTTTATAATAAATAGTTTCATAAATAATACCCAGTGTGATAAAAACTACACTTTCAGATTTTCAGAGCAACCTTTTAAAGTTATTTTATAAAATGTTTCCCTGAATCAAAGGATCTTTATTTATAACTGAAAACATTCAGATTCTTCTTAGAAATTCAAAAAGGCAAACATTTTAAGCTATTCATGTACATGGAACATTTCAGAAACTAAATATAGTAAAACCTTTTTCTAGCTGTACAGTGATATAAACAAAAGAAAATTAGAAAATAAAATGAGTAGTGACCAAGATGTACAAACAACTATTGTACTTCTATTAAGAGAACTGGCAGCAGATCGCTAACAGATGATACTACAGAGCTGTGTTTCTATAGTGTTTTTTTAAATATGTTTTATTGATTATGCTATTACAGTTGTCCCAATTTGTCCCCCTTTGACACCCTCTGCCCAGTTACCCCCTTCTCCCTAGCAATCCCCCTTAGTTCATGTCCATGGGCCATATATGTAAGTTCTCCGGCTTCTCCATTTCCTGTACTATTCTTAACCTCCCCCTGTCTATTTTGTAAGAACTATTTATGCTGCTTATTCCCTGCACCTTCCCCCCCCATTCTTCCCTCTTCACGCCCCCCCCCCCCGTTTTACTGGTCATAGTTTTTGATCTTTTTCTTAGATTAAGTCCCTTTAACATTTCATATAATAAAGGCTTGGTGATGATAAACACCTTTAGCTACACCTTATTAGGGAAGCACTGAATCTGTCTTTCCATTCTAAATGATAGCTTTGCTGGATAGAGTAATCTTGGATGTATGTCCTTGCTTTTCATCACTTTGAATACTTCTTGCCAGTCCCTTCTTGCCTGCAAAATTTCTTTTGAGAAATCAGCTGACAGTCTTATGGGAACTCCTTTGTGAGTAACTCTCTGCTTTTCTCTTGCTCCTTTTAAGATTCTCTCTTTATCTTTTGCCTTTGGTATTTTAATTATGATGTGTCTTGGTGTTGCCCTCTTTGGGTCCAACTTGTTTGGGACTCTCTGTGCTTCCTGGATTTTATGTCTATTTCCTTTGCCAAATCGGGGAAGTTTTCTTTCATTATTTTTTCAATTAAGTTTTCAGCTTCTTGCTCTTTCTCTTCTCCTTCTGGCATCCCTGTGATTTGGATGTGGGCATACTTGGAGATGTCCCAGAGTCTTCTTATTCTCCTGTTTTTTTTTGAATTCTTGTTTCTTCATTCTGCACCAGTTGACTGTTTATTTCTTCCTTATGTTCCAAATCATTGATTGCTCTGGCTTCATCACCTCCACTGTTGGTTCCCTGTGAATTTTTCTTTATTTCACTTAGTGTAGCCTTCATTTCTTCTGTTATGCTTTTGACATACTCAAAGAGATCTCGAAACATCCTTATCACCAGTGTTTTGAACTCTACATCTGATAGGTTGGCTATCTCCATTTCGCTTAGTTCTTCTTATGGAGTTTTGAAGTGTTCTTTCATTTGGCCATATGTCTTTGTCTCAATCTAGCAGACTCCCTCTGTTTGTTTCTGTGTACTAGGGAGAGCTGCTCTGACTCCCTGTTTCAGAGCACCTCTTACGTTGTAAAGGGCGGAGCCTTAGGTATTCACCAAGTATTCACTTCACTACTTTGTGGCTCTGTATGCTGGGGAGGGGTCAGAGAAGAGACAATGCCACTACCTGGCTGCTGGAGGCTTGCTGAGCACTCACCCCTTTTCCAATCACTTCACCCCCTGTATGAGCATATTCAATAAAAATAGTTTAAAAAAAAAAGAATAAAAGTTTTCAGGTCTTTTAAATATGTCTGTTACTAAAAAATTAATATAGCATGTCCATATTTTGTTTACAGCCACACTTCAGAGAGCAATGCAGCAGTTAGCATTTTTGACAAAAATAAAATATAAATGCTTAGTTCCAAAAATTATACAACCCTAACCTCATTCATTTTCTAGTTATCCAGCAGGAAAATCTTGGTGTCCTTCACTCTTTCTCTTTCCCCTACCTTCAATCTGACAGGACTGCCTGTTGGCCCTACCTTCAAAAGACACCTAGAATCTGGATGCTGCTCCCCTCCCTCAGTGTCACACATCTTACACAGTCATCTTTTTTTTTTTTTTAGACCTCACCCAAGGACATGCGTGTTGATTTTAAAGAGGGGGTGGGGTAGTGGGGGGGGGATCGATGTGAGAGATAAGCATTGATCAGTTACTTCCTGTACGTTCCCTGGCCGGTTATCGAACTCATGACCTTTTGTTTTTGCGGGTGAACACTCTAACCAGCTGAGCCACCCAGTACCCAGGCAGGACCATCTCTTTTTTTTTAATTGGGGTGACACCGGTTAATAAAATTATATAGGTTTCAGGTATATAATTCTATAATGCATCATCTGCATATTGTATTCTATATTCACCACACCAGGTAAAGCCTCCTTCCCATCACCACCACCACCACCACCACCCACTATTAAAGTAGCTTCCTAAATGGTCAGCTTCTATCTTCAACTTGCCTACAGCTGGTTTTTAACACAGCAGTCAGTGAGCCTTTAAAAACAAAACAGTTTGCCAGTCTGTAATGAGACCACATCATTCTTCAATTCAAAGCCCCCAGTTGCCCCTATTTCTATCAGAGTGAAATCCAAAATTCTTACAAAGGTCTTCAAAATCCTAGGTAATTTGAGCTGACCTATTCTACCCCCAACTCGCATCCCTTTACCTGTCTGACCCCTCCCCTTCCCTGTCCCTTCCTAACTCCACTCCAGCTACCCTGGCCTCTGTGCAGTTCACTGAGCTGCCTGAGGCCACACGACTGACTCCCCTCCATCTTCCATCAAGTCTTCTCAATAAAGCCTATTTGACCAGCTTATTTAATACTACAACCTGCCGCAACCCCCACAATACCTGTCTTCCTTATGCAGCTCCCACCTTACTTCCATACTACTTATCACCTAACAAACTAGATAATTTATTTACCCCTCTACCTTAATATGTAAGATCCACAGGGCCAGGATTGTCTACAGTTTGTTCACTTTTATATCCTAAATGGCTAGTATGGAGGCTAGCCTATGAGTGTTCAATAAATGTTAAAGGGCCTTGATATGGTGACTCGGTTGGCTGAAGTGTCAACCTCTACAACAAAAGGCTGTAGGTTCAGTCCCCAGTCAGGTCACATATCTAGGTTGCAGGTTCAATCCCTGGTCAGGGCATGTACGGGAAGCAACTGACTGATGTTTTCCTCTCTCTCCACCACCTCCTCTCTCACTCAAATAAATATATCCTCGGATGAGAAGTAAAAATAATAATAATAATAAATGTTGAATGATTTTTTTAAATGTCCAACTCCTTGGCAGCCACTTACCACAATGACACAACACATCTGAAGCTAAACATTGAGCTCTCAGCTGGGTTACCACAGGTAGTGCTACTACCCTAAAAATGAAAATGTCCACTCCTAAGACCCCAAAAATTTGTAAATATATGTTCACACAAAAGCCTGTATGCAGATGTTCATAGACGCATTATTCAGTCAAAAGTAGATATAACCGAAATGTCCAACAACTAATAAACAGACTAATGAAATATGGTATATCAATAAAATGGAATAGTGCCCTGGCTGATGTGGCTCAGTGGATTGAGTGCAGGCCTGCAAACTAAGGAGTTTGCTGGTTCGATTCCCAGTCAAGGCACATGCCTGGGTTGCAGGCCAGGTCCCCAGTAGAGGGAGCATGAGAGGCAACCACATACTGATGTTTCTCTCCCTCTCTCTCTCCCCCCCTTTCCCTCTCTCTAAAAATTAAAATCTTAAAAAAATATAAAATGGAATATTACTCAGCAATAAAAAAGAATGAAGAATTGACATATACTACAAAATGAATGACCCTTGAAAATACTATGCTAACTGAAAGGAGTCACACACAAGGCCACATTTTGTATGGTTCCACTGAAAGGAAATGTTCAGAACAGGCAAATCTTGAGCTACAGAAAGTAGCTTAGAGATTGCCAGGGGAAGGTCAGAGGAAAGGGAGAAAGGGGAGCTACTGCTAACAAGTACAGGAGTTCTTTTAGGAAGATGAAAATGTTCTGGAGTTGAGTAATAGTGATGGAGGCACAATTTTGTGAAAATACAGTTAAGTACTGAATTGTATACTTCAAAAAGGTGAACCTTATTACACTTTCTAAAATTCAAAAACACAACCAAATAAAATGTACATCTGAATGTTTACTGCTCACTAATAAGGCTAAGAGCTGGGAATACCTGCTTGGCAGTACTCAGTTCTAAGAATCCTATCTACTAATTAATCACAGCAAATAAATAAATAAGAGTGTGGAAGGTTGTCATCTGTAAGCAACAGCAAGCAGAACTTTCTCCTCACATCCAATCCATTCAAGTCCTACCATCACCCTACCTTCAACATAGCCATCACTTTGGTCCTCCACCTCTACACACCTCTCTCACCAGAACTAACTTGGCAGCCACTTCTCCCACTTCCACTCTTGCGCCCTGAAGTTTGTTCCCTACCCAGAAGTTACTGTTCTTTCTGAATAGTATCAGACCACTGCACTCGCTTGCTCAGACCCTTCAATGACTTCCTCACACTCAGATTTTACCCTTAAACTTACCACGGCCTACAAGGCCCTACATTGTACTGGCCCTGTGACCTCTCTAGCCTCATCTCCTACCATTCCTGCCCGAAAGGCTTTATTCCTGCTCCTTAAACATGCCAAGGTCAAACAGACTGAACTACAGGGTCTTCGCATTTGTACTTTCTGCCAGATGACTGAATGGCTCACTATATCATCTTTTTCACACGATGCTTAAATGTCATCTCCTCAAACAGGCCCCTGATTTCATCTAATCTAAAGTAACACCCTCTGTCACTCTAACCTCTTAGCCTGAATCTGCTTTATTTCTCTCCATAGCAATTACCACCTTTTTTTTTTTTTTTGGCTTGGTGTCTGTCTACCCTAATAAAAAGTAAACTCCACGGGGTAAGAACTCTTGTTTTGTTCACTGATGTACCCTCAATACTTAGAACCATGTTTGGTACAAGGAAAATATACAATCTCTCTTCAATTATTGAATTTATAGGCTAAGTTGGCAAAAACATATTCTTCAGAGAAATACGTACTCATCTACCATACTTTTTAAAATTACAATAAGCAAAGACTTAGCAATTTGGACAGAAAAAAGTCAGTATTTTACAAAATTGCCATTCATCAAAGGACCCACAAATTTACAGGACAAAATACATCCGTCATATTATGGATCTAAACCCCTTTGAATATTATAGTTAAATATTACTATGAAGCTAACATTCGCACTGGCTAACCAAGCTTCTGATTTCTCTCCATCCTACCTGCTCTCTTAATCTCACATCTTAATGAGGAGATCCACTTAAATGTGAATCTCTTACATTCCACCCATTCATCTTTACTCCAGTAACATGCTAACAACACCATCTCATGTCCCAAGGAACCTCCATCTTCCTCCTTCCCCAGGGTGAGTTACTAGGTCCTAAATTCTACTTTACAGATATCTCAGATCTGTTCCTTCCGCTCTACTCCCTGTGTAGTAATCGAGGCCACTTCTTTCCTCCACTTCTTTCTTAGGGTCCTTACCTGGCATCTCCAGACTGTCCGCTTAGATCTCCCTTTATATATTTTTAAAATATTTATTTATTTTAGAGAGAGGGGTAGGGAGAAACACTGATCAGTTGCCTCCCTGACTCGTCCCGACTGGGGACCTGGACCAACCCTCTAGCCTAAGCATGTACCCTGACCGGGAACCAACCTAAGACCTGTTTGCCTTGCAGGACAAAGCCCAATCACTGAGCGACACCGGCCAGGACCCTTTTGATGTATTCATATAAATCCAACATCTTTACTCCTTCTCAAACACCTTTAGTGGTTGTATGTAACTTTTGAGAAAATTTTCAGCTCCTTAACTTAGTTAGCCTCATCCGCTGTCACTGCCCTCCAACACATCATGCCTTAAGGTAATTCATCCACAGGGGACTACTTAGTTCCCAAATACATTATCTTGCTTTTTTCTTTATTTTCCAATGTTGTTTCCTCTCTGTCTGAAACACTCCTCTCTGCCCTTCTTTGCCTAGTGAGAGCTTTAACTCTCAGCTTAGATGTCACTTCCAGCAGAGGACTTTCCATGGCCCTCTGACTTAGATATACCCTCTTCTGTTCTCTCACAGCACTTACAATTACCATACTATATTGAATCAATGCTCTCATAATTCAACATGCACTTTAGTTTTCTCTGTTTTCTCTGCTAAATTGTGAGCTCCATGAGAGCAGGTCTGATGGCTTCTTCACCTGCATTCCACACTGCCTGACACACAGTAGGAGTTGTCAAATGAACCGGTTTATGAAAGGGGAGGGAGGAGGGAAGGAACAAAGGACAGGGAGAGAAAGGGGGAGAGGGAGGAAGAGGAGAGGGAAGGGGAAAGGGAAGAAAAAGGAGAAAGGATAGGAAGAAAGGAAAGGAGGAGCCAGAGAGAAGAAGCGGGGAAGGAAGAGGGAAGGGAGAAGAGGAAATAAGAATATGCACACAAGCAAAGGGCATTTAAACAGACATTTGTAATCAGCCCATTATTTGTATACGACCTAAGCAAGCAATTACTGAAGAAAGATCATGTGAAAAACCCATCTCTCCAGATCTGAAGTACAACTATCTATATCACTCAGCCCCCCAACCAGGCTGAAATGTCTACCCTATCCATCCCATTTCACTTGAAGTTCTACCGCAATGTATACATGTGTAAATAATATAGATGCAGGAAAAAGGTAGAAAATGAATCTAATATAATTAAAATTGTGAAATAATTTAGAAACTTTAATAATCTACCATTTCCTGATAATGTGCTATCACTGACACTGAAAGGTCTATCAAAAGTATGAAAAATAGCCCTGGCTGGTGTGGCTCAGTGGACTGAGTGCTAGTGTGTGAAGCAAGGGGTTGTTGGTTCAGTTCCCAGTCAGGGCACATGCCTGGGTTGCGAGGCAACCACACACTGATGTTTCTCTCTTCTTTCTCCCTCCCTTCCCCTCTAAAAATAAATAAAATCTTTTTTAAAATAAGTATGAAAAATAAATTCAACATGATACCTATGATCTATGTTAAAACACAAAACTGTTATTGGGTTAGTCAGATTTCTCAAAAACACACTGGACAAAAATATCACAAGATAGCCCTGACCAGTGTGGCTCAGTCGGCTGGGTGTCTTTCCGCAAAGTGAAAGGTCACAGTTCGAGTCCCCAGTCAGGGCACATGCCTCAGTGCAGGCATCCTCAGTAGGAGGATATATGAGAGGCAACAGATCAATGATTCTCTCATTCTTTCTCCCTCCCATCCCCTCTCCCTAAAAATACATAAATAAAATCTTTTGAAAAAATATATCACATGATAGAGTATACCAATCAGTAAAGAGACTTTAATTATTTAAATAAATCCTTGAAGGTAGTACCACAGGAAAACTGTTTCTAAAACATATAATACTTAAAGGGACATATACATTTTTGTATCTTTCAGGACTTAAAGGAACAACCAAAAAAACATTGCTAAACCCTTTTTCAATTACCTCAATGCACTGTCACTTAATAAAATGCTAAAAAATTTTGGGCCCTGGCCAGGTGGCTTATTTAGAGTGTTGTCCCCATATGCCAAGGTTGAGGGTTCAATCCCCCATCAGCACACACACAAGAATCAACCAATGAATGCACATATAAGTAGAACAAAAATCAGTGTTTCTTCCTCTCTCTTTCTCTCCCTCCCTCCCTCCAAAATCAATAAATAACAATTTTTAAAAACTGTTGTAACTAACAGGACAGAACAAACTTCAAAGTATAAATACGTATAGTAAGATCAAATAAGTGGCAAAAATTCCTCTATAACTCTGTTATCATTACAATACAGAAATTGGGAACATGAAAAAAGAAAATAGAAGTCCAAAGTAATCAATACTAAATACTTTCTGAATTGCAATTTTGTTAAAGCAAATCACCAATCATGGGCAGCCTTTCAACTTTCACTACACAAGAAATTAAGTTGTAAGAAATAAACTAAGTTTTTAGTACTACTGATTACTCGTAGGTTCTCTAAGAGAACATCTACTATATAACAGGAAGTTCTTCTTGTATAAAATTAAGAAGTTTATTTTTAATAATTCCTTTTTAACATTACTAACACTTTTTTTCAGGGGCAGCAATAATGGAAATGCTGAGCATTTAGAAGTAGTAGTTCTAAAATAACACCCCAAAATTTGCATTTGTCTAACACGCACTATGAAACTTTTAAGGTTAAACTTTCCAACGTACTTTCATTTTTTTAAAAGACAAATTGAAAAAAGGAGAAAAAGGAAATGAAAGGAAGGAAAGAAAATTTAAATCTAAAAGACCTTCAGCTTACATTTCTTTTAACCAAACGTTAACAGGTACTACATTGGGAATTATGAGATGACATTTATTCCATCAAAAATCCTTCATTATTTGAGCTTCTGAACCTATTACATATCATTCAACCCAACACTTTTCTTAAGAAATTACTCTCCGACACCAAGGTATATGCTTTTCCTAATAAACTCACTTGTCACTGTTTTACCCAGGTCACAGGAGTTAGTCTCATCTGCAACTAACAAAAAAGGATTCATTCCGAAACATTACTGACTGGTTTTTCGTTTACAATGAAGATGAGTTAGGAATTCAGCAGATGCAAGCATTTTAGGGAGAGCATCCCAAACTCAAAAGTAAAAAACCTAAAAAAATACCTGGACTGAACTTACTTTGTATAGCTGCTAAATATTTAAGTGGCCACAGCTTTTACTTTCTTCCCTAAACACAAGCATTACAAATTTTAATTTGGACACAGTACTATAAAAGCAATCTTGAATCTGAAGAAAAGTGAAATAAATTTGTTTAAAAACTGTTCCAAGAACTGTCAAAAGTGGATGACATTTACATTTTAACATGCTATCTGTTGCACTTCCGTACTTGTGAACACACGCTACCCTTTCAAGCACTTTTGAATTTGGGATGGATGAAAATTATCTGCTGGCCTCTTAAGTTCCACCAGTTGATCTAGTCACTTCAAGTATCTAAGGCTTTTAACCTAGGGTGCCTTTAAAAATGACAGCATTCATTCACATGAAGTGAAGACACAGCCTGTACTTACTTTTATTGCTATAATTTCTTCCACCAATTAAGTAAATTGTACTTTTTGGACAGTATCTTCCATTGAGTTAACATGTTTACATTTAAGAGGAACCCGGCCAGTGGTTTTCCACATCGGTTTTATCACAATGCATTTACTGCTTCTGACAATTCCCAGACCAAATAGATCAACAAAGAAAAATAAGCCAAATAATCCTGGAAATACAAGGAACAACTGCTATCTGTGAGTTGTGCAAAAACGAACAAAATTCTCT
This sequence comes from Pteronotus mesoamericanus, assembly GCF_021234165.1. Taxonomy (NCBI): domain Eukaryota; kingdom Metazoa; phylum Chordata; class Mammalia; order Chiroptera; family Mormoopidae; genus Pteronotus; species Pteronotus mesoamericanus. The sequence continues at coordinate 19,988,809 of NW_026555137.1, forward strand.
TTAAAAATCTTTCAACCAAGACTATTTTCGTGGCTAATCAAAAAGTCTTCTGCTAGAAATCCACACAACTGTTAACACAATAAATGAGATTTTCTTTCATCAGTGTAACCAATAGAACCACAATACAGTTCAGGTTCTCGAGTCAAATTACTTGACCTGCTTTTTCTGTTTTACCTTTTAAAACACTCTAACGTAGTTATTTCCGGCAGAAAGAGACGTTCTATATGGGACAACCACCGTCAGTGCGATACCCTGAAGCGGGCTCCAACTCACGGCACAAACATCCACACCGCTGGCCCCTCGTCTGCCGGGGAAGGCTCGGCACCCAGCCCCAAGCACGACGCTCGGAGCCCCCACACACGACCTCGATCCAACACCCCCCCTCCTGAGTCCTACAGCCCCAGGGGTTCGTTTTCCGTGGGCAATCTTACCTTCATGTTGATTCCGGGGCCGCGATGCCCTCGAAAACACCAGATTCACCTGCACCTGGAGGGGAAACAAAAGACACCCCGTCAACGCTACAGGCACCCCCTGCACGGGCGGAGGCGGAAAAGCCAAGAAAGACCGTCGAACCCGCGAGACGCCTTTGCGGAGCTCGCTCTGGCCTCGCCACCCCGCAACACCCCGCCACCCACACAGCTCGGCAGCTTAGCGTCCCCATTGTCGGGACCCGACAGAGTTTCCCGTCTCCGACAATGACGCCATTTCTGTCAGAGAAGAAACTCACAACAAGCCGGGTCCGGCCGGGCCTCCGCGCACCCCGCGTCCGAGCGGGCAGCGGCCCCGAGGGCCCCGCGGGCCGCAGCAGGACCGACCTGCGGGGCCGCTGCCCACGTCCTGTTCCGAGACGGGGACCGACCAGCCGAGCAGACAGGCGACGGGGAGAGCCAGGAGGCAACGCAGCCCCCGCGCTCGCTGAGCCCCCACCGCGGCCCTTGCCGAACCGTGAGCGGGGCCGCCGGGCTGGGGCGACCGCGGGGGGCGGGGGCTCTGCAGGCGGGGGCCCCGAATTCGGGCGTCCGGCGAGCCCACTACAACGATCCTCCCGGCTCGTCGGCCGGGCCCGGAGGCTCCCTAAAGGACCCCTGACGAGCCCGCGAAAGCCTCAGAAATGCCCTACCTTCCTCCGAGGCGAGCGCCAACCCCGGCACGTCCAGAGTCCCCTCCCCGGCTCCCCCCCAAAACCAGCAGGCCCGGGGGAGAGATGGGGGAGAAGGGCGGCGGGTCCAGCGGAGCCGAGGTTGAAGCTCCGGCTCCTCCTCCTCCCGCGGCGGCGACTGGTACCTTTGTTTAGCGGCCGCTCGGGCTCCCTCGCTGGGGGGAGGGGGCCGACGAAAAATCCTCCCGGACTGGAGTCCGGGCCTCCGTCGCGCTGCCCTCCAGAGGACGGCGGCCACAGACCCTCTGCGGCTCCTTCCGGGCAAGGGTCCAGGCGGTGGCCGTGGCGGCGGCAAGCTAAGCTCAGGAGTCTCCTCCGCTCCGGCGCCCGAGCTCCTCACTCCGAACTCGACTGACGGGCAAACATCGCTCCCCCCACCCCGACTCCCCCCTTCCCTCCGCTCTCCCCTCCCCTAGGCTGTTTCCCTCCCTACCTCTTTCCCGGATGGCCTCTTAAACGACCTCGGATTGGCTAGGGTTCTTTAGGACCCGCCTACACCTTGTCCTTATTGGCCCTCTGGATACAAACAACGACGCCATTTTCCCACCAGTTCTATGGAAACAGAAAGTTACACCTCAAAGCTTCCCGGGAAATGTAGTCCCACTTGTGGGGCCAGTGCGCAAGCCCATGCCCTCGAAAACTGCAAGACCCGCAACGCCCCGCGCCTGCGTGAAACGGGGGCAGCGGGGAAGGGGCGGGGCAACACAGCAGAGGGGAGGTGTCAACGACGCCTGCGCAGTGTGACCGGGATGGCGCATTTTCCTGAACAGAGTAATGCGCGGCACTGTTGGCGGAGAGAGGCGGAGAGTTCGGTTATGAAGTGGGGAGAGGCGTTCCTGTCACGTGGAGGAACCACGCGGCTGAACTATAAAGTGGGAAGTTGATGCTTGGTATTGCTACTCCTGGACCGGCAGCGCGACAGCTGTGACCTCATCGTTGAACCGTGAGCGGCGGTGGCGGTGGCGGCTG